>NW_018217824.1:98201-133196 GCF_001263595.1 Phalaenopsis equestris | reverse complement strand
GTTTCCTCAACTACTAAAGCAAACAATTAAAGACAAACAATTTACAAAATTTTTGGAAATCCTTAACAAATTAACGATAAACATTCCTTTCATTAAGGCCTTGGAACAAATGCCAAGTTATGTGAAATTTATGAAAGATAAACTAAATAAGAAACGGAAGTTTGCAGATCATGAGACCATTGCACTGAGTGAATAGTGTAGTGCTATTATTCAGAAAAAACTTCCTAAAAAATTAAAAGGTCATAGTATTTTTACTATAATTTGTGCAATTGGTGAAAAGTTTTATGAAAAAGCCTTATGTGATTTAGAAGCGAGTATCAATCTTATGTCTTTATTGATTTTTAAACATTTAGATTTAGGAGAGATTTCCCCTACTACTGTAACTCTTCAATTAGCTGATCGATTAATCACTTATCCTAAAGGAGTTATAGAAGATGTATTAGTAAAAGTGGATAAATTTATTTTCCTTGTAGACTTTATAATATTAGATATGAAGGAAGATAAAGAGATTCCTATTATTTTGGGGAGACCATTTCTTGCAACAGAGAGAGCTATGTTAGATGTGCAAAAAGGATAATTAATAATGAGAGTTAATGATAAAGAAGTAACATTTAAAATTGCAAAAGCTATGAAATATCCTGCAATAGAAAAAGACAATGAATGTTTTAGGATGGAAGTCACTGATTATCTAAGTAATGAGCAATTTTAGAAAGAGTTTGAAGAGAAATTAAAGCAAAAAGAATTTATTGAGAATGAGGACAAAATAATAGAAGAAAATTTAGATCATGAAAAATTTGAAACTTTAGATTTGTTGGAAAATGATAATAAAAATCTTATTCCTTCAAGTATTAAACCACTTGAACTTGAACTGAAAGTATTACCTGCTCATTCAAAATATGTGTTTTTAGGAAATTCATCTACATTTCCTATTATTTTATCTTCTGAGTTAACTGAAATTCAAGAACAAAAATTAATAAAAATGTTAAAAAAATTTAAAAAGGCTTTTCGATGGACTTTAACAAACATTAAAAGAATTAGTCCTTCAATTTGTATGCATAAAATTTTATTAGTTGAACAATATGAACCTAAAGTTGATCGTCAAAGGAGATTAAACCCAATAATGAAAGAAGTTGTTAAAAAATAAATTTTAAAATGGTTAGATGCTGGAATTATATATCCTATTTCAAACAGTGCTTGAGTAAGCCCAACTCACTATGTTCCAAATAAAGGAGGAGTGACCGTTGAAGTAAATGAGAAAATGAATTAATTCCAGTAAGATAAGTTACTGGTTGGAAAATGTGTATAGATTATAGAAAATTAAACATGGCCACTAGGAAAGATCACTTTCCATGACCCTTTGTAGACCAAATGTTAGATAGATTGGCTGGAAAAAATATTACTAATTTTTAGATGGATATACTAGTTATCCTCAAATTCCAATTACTCATGAGGATCAAGATAAAACAACATTTACAATGCCTTATGAAACATTTGCTTTTCGTAGATTGTCTTTTGAACTATGCAATGCACCTGTGACATTTTAAAGATGTATGATATCAATATTTAGTAATTTGATTGAACATGGATTGGAATTATTTATGGATGATTTCTCTGTGTTTGGGACTTCATTTGAATTATGTTTAAATAATTTAGAAAAAGTTCTGAAATTATGTGAAAAAATTAACCTAGTAATAAACTGGTAAAAGTGTCAATTCATGGTTGCAGAAGAAATTGTACTTGGGTATAAAATTTTTGAAAATGACATGGAAGTAGATCCTGCAAAAATTTAAGTTATTGAAAAATTACCACCACCGAATACGATCAGAGGGGTAAGAAGTTTTCTAGGACAAGCTGATTTCTGCAGGCGTTACATAAAAAAATTTTCAAAAATATATAAGCCATTATGACAACTTTTAGAAAAAGATATGAAATTTGATTTTAATTAGGAATGCATCAAAACATCAAAATCAAAACATTTGAATTATTGAAAGAGAAATTAATCACTGCACCTATAATAGTCCCACCTGATTGGGAGAAACCATTTGAAATAATATGCGATGCTAGTGATTATGCTATAGGAACTGTTATAGGACAAAGGCACAAAAAAGTTTTTAAAGTAATAAATTATGCTAATAAAACTCTAAATGATGCTCAAATTAATTACACTACTACTGAAAGAGAGTTATTAGCTGTTGTTCATGCCTTTGATAAATTTAGACCTTTTTGATAAATTTATGCCTTTGATAAATTTAGACCTTACTTGATTAGAACTAAATGTATAGTGCATACAGATCATTCTGTTATCAAATACTTGATGCAAAAGAAGGATGCTAAGCTAAGATTAGTTAGATGGATACTTCTATTGCAAGAGTTTGATTTTACCATTTTTGATAGAAAGGGAAATGATAATCAAATAGCTGATCATTTGTCCAGAATAAAAATAAAAATATTAACTAATTTTGTAAATGAAATTTTAGATAATTTCCCTGATGAACAATTATATAGTATTTATGAAATGAATGTACCGTGGTATGCTGATATAGTAAATTATATTGTAAGTGATATTTTACCACCTGATATAAAAAATTCACAATTAAGGAAATTTATACATGATTCAAAATTCTGTTTTTGAGATGACCCATATTTACATAAACAATGTAAGGATCTAATTATAAGAAGGTGTGTGCCATATGAGGAAACTCGACAGTTAATTGAAAGATGCCATGATTTCGAGCACATTTTGGAACAAATAGAACTGCATATAAGATTTTGCAAGCTGAAATTTATTGGCCTCCTCTAAATTACACATTGGAAGTTGAAATTTTTAATGTGTGGGGATTAGATTTTATGGGACAATTTATGCCTTCATTTAGAAACTTATATATATTACTTGCTGTTGATTATATATCCAAATGGATTGAAGCTGTTGCCGTACCTAAATGTGATGCTCGGAGTGTTTCTAAATTTTCAATAAAAATATTTTTACAAGATATGGAATGCCTAGAGTAATTATTACATATGGAGGAACTCATTTTAACAATAAGAGAATTGAAAAAATTAATTAAAAAATATGATATTATGCATATATTCTCTACTGCTTATCATCCTCAGACTAGCGGTATAGCAGAAATATCAATTGGTGAAATAAATGAATTTTAGAAAAAGCTATAAATACCTATAAGTCTTTATAAATTGGATTGCTCTGCTAGATTAGATACTGCATTATGGGCATACAGAACTGCTTATAAGACTCCTATAGGAATGTCCCCATATAGAATTATTTTTGGAAAAACATGCCCCTTAACAGTAGAATTAGAGCACACAGTATTTTGGCCTATTTAGGAATTTAATTTTAATCTAAAAGATGCTGGTGAGAAAAGATTATTGCAACTCAATGAACTTGAGGAGATTAAAAATGAAGCATATGATAATGCAAAAATAAATTTATAAAGAGAAAATGAAAATATGGCATGATAGGAAGATTATTCAGAAGAAATTTGAACCTGGATAAAAAGTTCTATTATATAATACAAGATTGAGATTGTTTCCAGGAAAACTGAAATCCAGATGGTTAGGACCATTTAAAGTAATTGAAGTCTATCATTATGGAACTATTGTTATTAAGTATCCTAAAACTGGAAAAATATTTCAGGTTAATGAGCATCGATTGAAACATTTTTTTAAAGGACACATACCTTAATTTAAAGAAGTTTTAATGTTAAGTCAACCCAACTAAGCAAATGGTACGCCGAGCTGACGACGTTAAACCAAGGGCTTTGTGCGAGGAAACCCATATATAAATCTATATATCTATATATTTATGTTTTGTTTAATAAGTGTATTTATGTATTAGGTAATAATAGTATTTTTAAGTCCTGCATAATTATATATATCATAAATTAAAACAAATATTGGCATTGGAGGAAATTTTGGAATCAAATTGAACAAAAAAGTTATAGACGCAAATTTGGCCATTGGCACCGACGACGCCAAATTGGGCTCTGATCACGCCCGCCTAATGGACCATGGCGTCGACAGTGCCATCAGGAGTGTAGATGGCGTCCCAAGCAGTTTCCCATGTACAAAAAGGATTTAGTGGACTTTGGTGGGATTTCACTCCTCAATAACTGCCGAGAGGTGTTTTTAAGGTCCTAAAAAATGGCTTGGACGTCTAGAAACTTCCTAATTTCGAATTCCATGGCTTCCAATTCCCGAAATACTTCAAGGTATGAAGTTTTTAATAGAAAAAAGTTTATCAGTTTTGACACATAGAGATTATACGTCAAAGTCATCACGAAGAAGAGACTTATCAAGGAGAGAGGCTTTGTCAACCATGTATTGAGTCATCTAAGTTCACAGATTAAGAAAATCATTGTGCAAAGACATTGGGAAGTTTTGTGCTACGCTATCACTGCAGTTGTAGTACCTGTCGTAAAGGAGTTTTAAGCTAACTTACATGGAATTACCCAAGGAGTCATCTTTGTTCGAGGTAAGGCTGTACCATTTACTCCAGCTCAGATTAATGATTTGTATATGATAGAAAACGTTACAATCTGTCATTATACAAATTTTATCCAAACAAGAGATATGATGCAAGAAGTATATAATTTTCTGACGGATGAACATGAAAATTGAGAAACCAGAGATGAGGGATACATTAGTTTCTTTGCTTCGCTGCTTAATCCAATTTCAAAACAATGACATTTCTTCATATCTGCAAAATTTATCTCTACCATGAAGATTAGTAGAGTTATAAGAGAAAGTGTCATTTTAAACTATTGCATTCAAATGGAAAAACCCATTGATGTTGGGTTGACTATTTTCAAATCTGTTTTGGGTATTATTATGAATGGGCCAATATATGGACTAGGGCATCCTTCTATAATTTTCCCACTTTACAGGCAATCTCAAGTTACATATGAAAGTTGGGAAAAAGTTTTATTACCTTGGGAGCCCATGATTTCTATTGATGGCAATTATATAGGGAATGAAAATGAAGCATTAAATGTTATTTTGGATTATTCATCACATGCTTCAACACCATTGATGCCACCAGCAGTTAGAAATTCAATGACTTTGGAGAAGAAAATGAAGAGAATAAAAAGAGAACTTTAGAGTATTATGAATGTAATAAGAAATCTTAACTACCTTTTTTATCACTTAGATTGGAGATTGAAGGAGAACTTTGATCATACTGGAACAATTGAAGCATGATTGGTAGAGATGTTCAAGAAAAATGGATGGATCGATGAAAATTTGACTGATCAATTCCCGTACCGACACTTCTACAATTTGTATATTCATTACCAGTCTATGGGAGATATTAGAGGAGGAGAAAACATTGAAGATGAGGTAGAATAATTGAAGAAGTTAGACTTTTTACAAGTTTAACATATTTATGTTTTTAATGTAATTATGTGGATTTGATTTACTTTACTTTTCTTTAGAACTCTATTTGTGTGTATAGTTTTGTGTCGGCATTCTAGTGTTGTGGCTTGATTTCGACGGTGAATTATAATTTAGTTTGTTTTAAGGATGTGGAAGTGCGATTAGAAAAATGTATCTGTAAAAAGCATATTTTCATATATAAAAGTTTGTTTAGTGTTATTTGTGAAAATGCTTGCTTGTGAATTATTTTTAGATGAAAATTAGGTTCAAAAAGACTAAATAGACTTTGGAGTAAGTTGAAAGAAAAGTGTAATTTAAAAAAAAAAATCAAAATATAAATTTCTGGCCACTGGCGCCGGCATATGTCGCCGGCATGGGAGCTGACAGCGCCCTCAATCCATAGGGATTTTAAGTAATGACATCACCCTCAAGTAATAAAAGACTCTAATTTAGTTTTAAGTATCGATCCCACAAGGAGGAAAAAATTCTTATGGTTATAATTTAAAACAAAATATTCAAACTATAAGAACTTAAGTAAGAAAAATAAATATAAAGTAAATTTAATGTATGCTAAATGAAATGTAGCTAAAAGAACTAAGCTAACTAAGTTAAATTCTAAACTTCAAAGTTAAACTTACTAAGACTAAACAAATTTTTGTAACAAAGAGTTCAAATTTTAGAAAGCATACTTCACTTTACAATGAGTTTATGGTTATTGAAGTAATTAAAATCATTTAAAGAATTAAAAATACTATGGTATGCTGATATTGTGAACTACATTGTTAGTGATATTTTACCATATAAATTGACAAAGCCCAAGAGAAGAAATTTATTTATGATGCAAAATTTTACTTTTAGGATGACCCATATTTATATAAATAATCTAACAATTTAGTTATGCGAAGATGTGTACCTTATGAAGAAATTGAAGAAGTTATTCAAAAATGTCATGATTCTAAATTTGGGGATCATTTTGGAATTGATAGAACATTTCACAAAATATTACAATCTAGATTTTATCGCTTACTCTATTTAGAGATGGTAATATATATATAAAAACATGTGATTAATGTCAGCGAGTAGACAATAATTAAAAAAGAAATGAAATGGCTCTGAATTTTACTATGGAAGTTGAAATTTTTGATGTTTAGGGATTGCAATATATATATATGTATATATATATATATATAAAGAGCAACATATGGTTCGTTACATGTTAATCGACAAAAAGTGTTACAAGAAAATAGGGAGAGGATCCCTCGCTACCAAAAACCAAAAAAATATTATAGTACTCGCTCAAAATATGTGGGTTCTTGGTCCATAAGACAACTCGATGCAAAAAAAAAAAAAAATCATAAAAATAACACACTAATACCAACATCAATAGTATACCAAACACAAGAGAAGTATACCCAAAATTCTGTAAGTGTAGCAAAAAAGAAACTAACAACCAAGAGGATAGGATCTTCGACTGTAGAGCTCCCCGCAGTAATGTGGAATAGTATATGGAAAATCTTCAGAAGATAACTGCACAAAAAAGGAGAAACTCCAAGCCAAAAGAGCATCAAAGTGATAAATTGATGAGCCATAAAAAAGGTAGAGCTTCAGGCCGAGGTAAATGACAAAAAAGCTAAACAGTTGGGGACCTACCCCACCCTATCCAAAACCCCAAGCACAAACCATGTAGCTGAAATATGAACGATGGGAAGCTTCTTTAAAAGCTATAACTCATGATGTAGCAAGGGGCGATGAGTCCAAAGAACAAGAGCATGAAGTACAAAATAAATCTCCCTAACATCTCTCCATAACATAGAATGGTTCACAAACTCCAAATCAAAAAACCAAACCAGAGTAGAGATTGTCATGCTTAGTAAATAAAACAGGAAAACTGCAAGACAAGCAATATCAACCATCAACGTTTCGAACATAAGGGGCATCCAAAGAGTCACCATTCATCAGGACTTTAAGAGGGGAGGGCGGAGCCATACCAACTATAACATTAGAGGCCGTGGCCCCAAGCTGGGCAGCCCAATTAGCCACCGTATTACCTTCCTGATGAATAAACTTCCAGGTAACAGAGATAGTATAGGAGAAACGTTCAATACGATTTATATAGTAAGCAATATCCCAAATCACCTCCTTACCAAAATTTAAGATATCAAAGAGTAGCTTGGAATCAGTCTCAATCTCAAGATTATACCAATTCAAAGATGCCGCCATAGTAACAACCATCAAAATCGCATGAGCTTCAGCTTCCAAAGGCAAAGCAGTAGAGAAAGGAGAAGAGAAAAATAAAATAAAGTTACCCTTATCATTTCTTAAAAATCCACCAAAACTAGCACTAACTGGGTTCCAACTCCCATCCGTATTAATTTTTACCCATTGAATAGGAGGCGGACGCCATCTCACTAATAATGGTAGATGCGACAGAGTTGTCCTCCCCAGAGAAGGGTGTACAAGAGAGTCGAAATAGGTAATACCAGAGTAAAAACAATCCTTCATACCACTAAACTTAAAAATTCTAAGAGTAAAAACTATAATATTGACGAAAATATATTTATACCTTAATATACGTTTCGTTGGGATTTTATTGATGATATCCTTATAGCTCGTGGCTTTCAGCAAAACTTCATTCATCTTATCCAAAGATGGCTTCACAATAATCACTATAGTGTTTTAGTCAATGGTAATTCCTATGGCTTCTTCTCGGCTCAAAGAGGGATCAAACAAGGTGATCCTCTATCTCCCACAATTTTTATAATTGCTTTTGATTATTTCTCTTGTCTGATTAATGACTTGCAACAAAAGAAGTTATACACTCATTTTCATCATAGATCCACGATTCTGGTGAGTCATCTGGCTTATGCTGATGATACCATTGTTTTCTCTAATGCTGGCAAAAATACCATTAAGTTGTTGATGAAAGTGCTTGACGAATTTCAAAAAACTTCTGGTTTATTTTTCAATAAAGAGAAGTGTCATCTCTACTTTGGAAAGTATGTTAATCGCCCCATTGCTAATTCGACTATCTCTTTCACGGTTTGCCAGTTTGCCACTCTCCCCCTCAAATATTTGGGTGTTAATCTCTTAAGGGGAAGGCGTAAGCAAACTCAATTTGATGAGGTTGTTGAAATAATCAAGTCTAAAATTGAGGATTGGAGGAATAATTTCCTATCTACTGGTGGTCGTCTTACTTTGCTTAAAAGCATTTTAGCTAGCATCCCTAGGTATGCTTTGCAAATTCTTCTCATCAAGAAAAACACTCAGGTCATCCTTGATAAGATTTTTAATCATTTTCTTTGGTCCAGAAATCATTCTAAGAAACACTGGTCTTCATTTGATAAATTTTGCAAGCCCACTAATGCCGGTGGTCTAGGCTTTAAAATTCTAAATCATTTATGTGATATTAATATGTGCAAGTTGTGGTTTAAATTTCGCTCTAATGTCTCCTTATGGGCAAATTTCCTTCATCATAAATATTGTTGTCATCACCACCCTGCCGTTGTAAAGGGGAATGTTGGTGATTCTAAAATTTGGAAGGCCCTTATTAATGCAAGAGAGACTGCTAAGAATTTTATTTTTTGGGATGTGGGGGAGGGGAACATTTTGGTGTGGCATGATCAATGGGGTCTTTGCGTTGATGAAGTCTCTCCTGATTTGAGATTTCCTAATGACCTTATGGTTTCAGATTTGTGGATTAATGGTGTTTGAGATGTTACTGAGCTTCATATTCTTTGTGGTCAGCAGGCGGCTAAAGTTTGCAAAATTACTATAAAACAAACTAGGAAAGATTGTCCTCTATGGAAGTTCACTTGCTCTCTATCTCCCACTAAATGGCTATATGATAATCTTCACTATTTTAGTGTTTGGAGGTGGGGTAAGGTTATTTGGAACAATCTCATTTCACCTTCCATCTACTTTTTCTTATAGAGATTTTTTCTGAAAATGTTGCCTTTAGATGATATTTTGAAGCTTAAAGGCTTGAAGCTAGCCTCACAATGTCGCTTATGTAAAAGGGATTCCGAAACAGGGTCGCATCTTTTCTTTACTTGATCTTTTGCTGCTGATACATGGAACACTCTGGGTAATACTTTTGATATCAAATGGACACTCTTGACCTCTATAGCTGATTTTCTTAATATATGGAAGATTGCCACATATGTTGATAGCAAACTAGCCTTATTTTCTCTTGTTGCTGTTGTCGTTCTTTGGTTCTTATGGATGGCGAGAAATGAATCCAAATATGATAATAATTTGGTTGCTTCTTCTCTCACTGTTATTGTTCCTTCTCTCACTGTTTCTAATATACTTGCTCATTTTCATAGAGCTGCTCGAGCTATAAGTTATTCTGATGGTATTTTAACGCCAAAGAAGGGTAGGATGACAATCCTGATTAAATGACAACCCCCTCGTTTAGGTTGGATTAAGCTCAATTTTCACGAAAGTTGGACTCCACATAAGGCAGGTGCGGGGGTTCTTTTACGTAATCACGTTGGTCACTGTTTGTATTTTTTTGCTTCTCCTATCATTGCCTCTTCTTCTTTAGAGGCTGAATGTTGGGCCTTACTGTTAGCTGTGGAAGTTGTTGCTCATCTTAATCTTACTAATATTATTCTCGAGACAGACTCTAAAATCCTTTATGATGAATTTTTTAAGGCTTCAAGGCCTAGATGGGATCTGATCGATACATTCAATAGAGTTTGTGACTATATTAAAAAATTTAACTTAAATGTTCAACTAAACTTCATTTATAGAGAGAGTAAATCTCCAGAAAATTGGTTGGCTCATCTAGGAAGGAATACTAATGAGATTTCCTGTGGGATTTCTCCCTCGTCACAACTTCAAAAACTCATTTATGGGAATCTACATGATTCTCCATACATCCACATTCAATTTGTTTTTTCTATTGCGCCGGTTTTGCTATTTTTGGGCTGTGGTATTTGCAGGCTTGGTTATTGAAACGAGCATATTTGGCTTATCAAGACTTGTGATGTCTCGTTATATGCTTTTCTTTTATTCACCGGTCTAGATTGGAGGAATATTTGGGATTTTCGTTCCCTTTGTTATCTTCTCTATCTGGCTTGGATGTGTCAATATTTTGGCTTGTTCTCCTTGCGGGATTATTTTTTCACACATTAACTTTGATCTATCTGAGCATTTTTGTTTACAGTTTACTGCTTAGCTGTCTCTCTTCTCTCAGGTTCGGGAATTATCAAGTTTATTTGGATGGCGATCTTATGGACTCCTTCGGCTTGGCATTATTGCACATCATCCTTCTTCTTGGCTTACAAGAGGCTTTTCTCAGTTTTCTTGCGCCTGGACTATAAATACATTGTTTTTGGATTTCTTGGCTCTTTTTGGTATACTTCATTGTTTGGTATACATAGGTTATTTCTTCTTTGGGTTTGGCGCAAGGGGAGACACGACTCGCTCTCTCTCTCATATATATATATATATATATATATATATATATTTATTCATTTCAAAACTTTTAATTAAAAATTTTTTATAAGATATATATATATATATAACTGTGAAATTAAAAGAATTTTGGAAAAAACTGTAAATTCTAATAAAATGGATTGGTCTACTAGATTAGACATAACATTATGGGCTTATATGACAACTTATAAAACACCCATAGGAATGTCTGCATATAGATTAATTTTTGGAAAGACTTGTCACTTACTAGTAGAATTGGAGCATAAAGCTTATTGAGTTATTAAATAGTTTAATTTTAATTTAAAAGATGCTGGTGAGAAAAGATTATTGCAACTGGATGAGCTTGAAGAAATAGAGAATGAATCTTATGATAATGCTAGAGCATATAAGGAGAGAATGAAAGAGTGGCATAATCAGAAGATAATAAGAAAGAAATTTCAGTCTCGACAGGAAATTATACTATATAATACAAGATTAAAATTATTCCTTGGAAAACTTAACTCTAGGTGGACAAAGATAATCACTATTATAAAATTTTACCCCTATGGAGTTATTAATATTGACGATCCCAAAATTGAAAAGATATTTAAAGTGAATGGGCAGAAACTGAAACCATATTTTGATGACCGAAGGCCAAATTTTAAAGAGACTGTAATGTTGGGTCACCTAGAGTAAAGATTGGGAATGTCAGACTGACGACATTAAACCAAACGCTTTGTAGGAGACAACCCATAATTATCTATATGAATGATGCAAATTTGTTTTTAAAAGTAATGTTATATATATATATATATATTATGAATTTCATGTGCTTGGGAGTCTTAGATACTAATAAAATATATTAAAACATCTTTAATTTCTCAATCTATGGAAGATCTGAGAGTTATTTGGATTTAAAGCAAAACAGTGCAGAAATCTGATTTGGTACAAGATGCACCAGAATTGACTCCTGAGACGCCATTTTTCAAATAATTGGTGCCAGAAGTACCAAAAATCGGTGCCAGAAGCACTACGATTACTAAGATCAATTTGGAAGATTCTAAGGGAAGTTTTGGGTGGGTTTTGACGGATTTTCTTCTTAGTAACTCTTGAAAACTTTATTTTGGAGTTATTTAAGTGTGGAAAAAGAAGGGAAAGTTGCCATTTTCTAATCCAATGGCTTCCAACTCTAAAGAAACTTCTAGATATGAAACTTTCACTAGAAGAAAGCTCATCAGTTTTGATGTGCAGAAGTTATATGATCGAGTTCTTGTGAAGAAGAGATTAATCAAGGAACGAGGATTTGTGAATTGATGATGCAACACTCCAAATACCAGAGTGGAGGAGATTAATGTGCAGATACACTGAGAAGTGCTATGCTATACCACTTTTCCAGTAGTCATTCTTGTGGTAAAAGATTTTTTTGCTAATCTTCATGGAATTAACCAGGGAGTTAGTCTATGCCCGAGGTAAGTGGGTATAATTTACTCCTTCAAGAATAAACGACTTGTTTATGATTGAAAGCATCCCAATTTGTCATTATGCCAATTTCGTCCCTACAAGAGGTAACATGGATGAAGTTTATCAATTCTTTACTGATGAAGATACAAATTGGAAGACAAGAGATAATGGACATGTAAGTTTTTCTTCATCATTATTGAATCCTGCATCGAAGGCATGACATTTTCTGATTTCATCAAAATTTCTTCCTATCATGAAAATCAGTAAAGTGACCAAGGAAACACATTGTAGTTTTGAAAAGAAACTTGGCTCTAAATAAGAAACTTGGCTCTAACACATCGTAGGTACTAAATTGTAAGTTGTAAGTTGGCTCTAACATTAAAACTTGGCTCTAACATTAAATAAGAAACTTGGCTCTAACACATTGTAGGCACCAACACATTAGAGCCAAGTTTTTTTATTTTTTCAAAAATTGTAAGTTTCTTATTTACAATGTGGTAGAGCCAAGTTTCTTAGTCATCCATGTTAGTTTATTTTTATGCATTTACTGTTTTCCTTCCACCTACAATTTTTGTACTACATGCTTTGTATTATAAAAAAATCGAAGTTTAAGGGAAAGAAAAATTTCTTTAGAAAAAAAGTAAACTTAATTTTATTTGTCCTTAATTATCTATATTTTTAAAAAATTAATTTAACATGAACTTTGGTATTAGAGGCTAACTTTAGATAACTACATTTTTGTTTTTAAATGTTATTGTAAATTTAAGCAAAAATCTTTAATAATGAAAGTTAATTCTAGATTTAAGATATTTAGTATGAAAGGATAGACTATGTTTTTTTCTATTTAAAGTAAAGGAAATTATATTTTTGAAGTATTAAGAATCTTAGAGTTTCAATAAGAAAAAAAAAGAATGAAACTTTATGAAAAGTCTTCAAAGCTGATATGAATTTATAAAATGAAGGTATCAAGTTTTAACTTCAAGAAGAGAAAAGTGAAGTTTAAAATTATTAAAGTTTATCGAGATATAGTAATCCTCACATGAAAAAGAGAAGAAAAGAAAGGATTGAAAATGACCCTAAAGAAAAAGAAAAAGGAAAAAAGAAAAAAAAATATGTGAGGAGAAGCTTGAGGAGACGCCTAATAAAAAATTGGCTTGAATTGAATGACTCGAGGAAAAAGGATTTATTATATTTTCTAAACTTATATTGGAATATTAGCATATTTACTAAGAAAGTTTACATGATATTCTTTTCATATGGATATTCTAAGTATTTTTGGTATGGCAAATTACAGTTCTTCTTGAAATGAATATATACTCAGAAATCTTAGACTTGACTACTAGGTTTTCTTATACTTTTAGTTATTACCTAAGTGATTAAAAGTTTTTTTCTTAAGTTATACTATTATATTTATTAAACTAAATTATAGAAATTTATAATTTAATCTTTAACATAAGTCATATTTTTATGTAGAAAAAGAGTCACTTGAGGACAAGTAACATTTAAGTTTTGGGGATTTTAATACACCAAAAAAAATTGCAATTTTATGTATACATTTTATGCTTAATTTTTGTGATATTGCACTTTAAAGAAAGCCATTTTAATATTTTATTGCAGATATATTGATTTTAGGCATTTGGAGCAAAAAGAAGCAAAAAGGAGGAAATTTCAAGTGAAAATGCAATTTTTCAGCATCCTGGCGCCAGAGGTGCCATTTTTTTAGATAAGAGGTGCCAAAATCTAGAGAACAATGCAGAACTCCAATAAATTGGCACTAGAGGCACTAGAAAAGATGCCAGAAGCACCAGAGATGAATTAAGATGAATTGTGGTAGTTATTGACTACTTCTGAGCAGTTCTAGAGGTTTTGCAAGCAATTCAAACACCCGATGGAGTGATTCAATGCATTTAGACACTTTGGAAATGCTATTGAATGAAGATATATGTCTCTTGGATGAAGGGATTTATCTCTTGATGTGAAGAGGTGTGTGTCTTGGGAAAAAGGAGGGAATTTTGAATTCCCTTGAAAAAGAGGCTGGTGCCTATATAGTGAAGTCTAATGAGGTCTTTCGTGTGTGGTGGAGAGAGTTGTTGTGGCATGAGACAGAGGTGTGAGGTGTTGTGTAAGTGTGGCGTGAGAAGTCTTGGAGGAAGAGCTAGAGTTTTCTTTTGGAGTTGAAAGAGGGAAGCAAAGATGAGAGATTTCTTCTTCATTATATTTCTAAAAGAGAATTGAGTGTGACTATAATAAGAGAAAGTGCTTAAGAAGAACTTCAAAGGATTTGCTTAAGGAGGAGTGTGAGATAAGTTGTGTTTTTTCCTTTCTTTGTTTTGTAAACTTATTTTTATATATAAAATTCATGTTTTGTCGTATCCTTCTTATGAATTCTAAGTAGTCTTTTTTATCCTTCTCCCTAAAATGAGATATGGTTTTGTGAAGAATTAATATTGTTGTACACGGTTTTAAATGTCAATAAATTAAAATGATTCAGACTCTGATCTTCATTTACTTTTCAATGTAGTCATTTGAAATGTTAAAATTTTTTGAGAAACATAAGATCAAAAAGGGCTATGCTTTCTACAACAATGTAAGATTCACATTCAATTTTATGGGTAAAAATGTAGTCTATGGGAATGAGTGTAAATAATAGAAAAATATATTTTGATGGGCGCAAAATTGGAGATTTTAGGGTGAAAAACTGAAATCCCCAATTTGGTCCAGTTTCTTGGAAACTAAAACAAGATTGTTAGCCCTCAGGGGAGGGAGAAGTGGGACTTCTAGAGTGAGAGCCAGTATCCTCTCAACCTAACCACAAATTTAGGGACCAAACTCTGGATTAGCCAATGTTCTTTATGCACTCTCAGAGGGTAAAAAATAAGATTTCTCCTACTTGGCATGATATTGTTTTATATATAATTTAAAATGATTTTAGTTACTTCACTAACCATAAACTCACTATAAAGGGGAATAATGCTTTCTTAAATTTGAACTCTTCATTACAAAACTTTGTTTAGTCTTTGCAAGTTTAACTTTGAAATTTAGAAAATAGCTTAGCTAACTTAGTTCTTTTAGCTACATTTCATTTAGGATACATTAAATTTACTTTAGATTTGTTTTTCATACTTAAGTTCTTATAATTTGAATATTGTGTTTTATATTATAACCATAAGAATTTCTAACTCCCTGTGGGATCAATACTCAGGACTCCATTAGAGCCCTTTATTACTTGAGTGATACGTATACGTGCGTAATTATTTGGTTTGGTAGCTTAAAGATTTTAAAATATAAAACTATTTATACTGAAGTGATTTTTAGTGTGGTTGAATTGCTATTTATTAATTGTGCTTCTGTGTGTGTGTTGTAGTATTGAAATATATTTATAACGCATACACAATAACTACGCATTAAGGAAAAGCAAGAATATGAGTCAATGCACGACAAAATTAACCACTATGTACAAGCCATGACCTAAACCCCAATCCATCCTCACCAGGTCAAGGGTTTGGTGGTCAAGGAAGTGCAAAGTGTAGGCATAAGGCCAAAAAGATTCTACCATGGTTCTTCTTCTTCTACTTATGAAGTTGATGTAAAACTAGAAGAAGAAAAGTCTGTGGAATTAATAGAATTGTCAGTTGAGTGCCATGTGTCCAAAAACTTGCTTAACGTGGTCTTGTGCCTAAGTAATTTGTTGACCTCACTTTTGTAAAGACACATTACCAATGACTTCCATAATTCATATTGGGAAGGAATCTACTACAGTTAACTTCCTGATTATATCCCCAAACCCATTTAACCTTAACATTTAAGGTTAAAACCCAATATACTCTTTTGAGCCCAAATTCTGGAGACATCCCAGAGGGATCAAACAAACCCTAAATTGGAGACACATTTCCACACTAGTCAACCTCTGACATAAATTATCAAATTTGGTCAAAATGGTCAATTCATGGCCTAATGACCATCACGTGGACCACATTGGTCAACCCAAAGACCAAATTGATCAAATTTGGTCAAAATGGTTAATCCATGACCCAATGACCGTTATATTGACCACCCGATCATCCTAAAAACCAAATTGATCAAACATTGGTTAAATTGATTAATTTTAAGCTCAATGGTCACCACATTGATCACTTTGTCAACTCAAACCCAAAATTGGTCAAACTTGATCAACTAGTCAACTCAAGACCATATGATCACCATAAAGCCAGCCATAGACCCTATGGTTAACCCAATTTCCAAAGACTTCACCTTAGGATCAATTTGACCATCATGGTCAACCATGGTCAACCATGGTCAATTCTGGTCAACATGACCAAACTTAGCCATAATACCAAACCCAATGGACCCCATGGCTAACATAGCCATGAGAAGGTTTAGTAAGTCACATTGGTTCATACACAACCCATTAGACTTTACCATGACTTGGTTAACCCCATGACAAACCCATTAGCCTCCATGGTGACCAAGGTTAAAAATAATCATGACACCATCATGAATGGATGAAAAAGGTGTCATTCCTTCATGTTATACTTAAAGAATGATGTGGGCGAGTCACCACTCACCTCTCCTCTAATCCAGTTGAAGAGAAGCTTTCCAAATCATTCTTTCCATCATAATTGGCCTCATCATGCATTTCATGGAAAGTGAGGAAGGAGAGGGATTATGTGTCATTCTCTTCAAACTTCATTAAGTGATTAATAAAACTCATATGGGGAAGGTGAATTTAGCCTATCTTGAAGTCCTATCCACCTGATAAGCTAACCAATTGAGAAAAGCCAAACTACATACTAAGCCTCCACCCTAGTTGAGTTCAACATGGATTAACCTTGGGAATTTCAACCATGGATATCTTCTAGCTGAAATTTTATCTCTTAGCCAGGGCTTCTCCAAGCTTATAAAAGGGCTAACCCGAGAAGACCAAAAAAATAAGAAGAGGAGAGGAGACCCATCCACAATCTTTAATACCCTCAATTACGAAATTCTTCCTGATACACAAAAATAATATACTGTTTTAAGTACCTATTTTATGCTTTTTTGTTTATATTGAACTTTAAAGAAGGGTATTTTTGTGTTTTTTTACAGATATATCATTTTAGGCATTTGGAGTAAAATGGCGAAATAGACAAAATTTTGAGCAAAAAAGCCAATTTTGGATTTTGGCGCATGCGCCAAAATCTAGAGAGCTAGCGCATGATGCGCTAGGGACAACTTTTTTAAATTAAGGCGGTTCAAGATAAATTTTGCGCAAATTTTCAAAGGGACACTTATTCTACACATCTCTTGGAGTAATTCAATGCATCTAGATACTTTGGAAGGTTCTTTTATGAAGGGATTTGACTCTTAGATTAAACGACACATCTTTTAAATCTAAAAGAGTTGACTTTTAGAGAGAATTCTTTCAAGAGGAGTTAGCCCAAATTAAAGGAGAAGACTTAAAAGACTTGAAGAGGCTTGGAGGGGGACGAAAGAGGAGGCTTTTGCGTGTGACGTGAGGGAGAGAGAGAAAGTGGTGTTAGAGTTAGAGAGAGAGAGAATAGGAGATTTTCTTCTAGGATTGTAAGAGGAGAGGGAATGTGAGAGATTTCTTCTTCATTACATTTCTACGGGAGAATTGGGAGTGATTCTAAAGAGAGAAAGGCTCGGAGAGAACTTCTATGGATTTTCTTGAGAAGAATTGTGAGATAAGTTGTATTTTTATTTCTTTTATTTTGTAAACTTATTTTTGTATATGAAATTCATGTTTTATCATATCCTTCTCAGGAATAATGAGTAGTCTTCTTTATCCTTCTCCCTACTTAGAAGATATGTTTTTGTGAAGAATAGATTTTATTTTCCACGATTTTAAATGATAATGATGTACTTTTCCATCTGGCCAATTGAAATATTAAAATTTATTGAGAGACATATGTTCTTAAATGAGATATGATTTCTACAACATAGGGAGAATCACATTTGATTTCATGGGAGAGTATGTCATCCATGGGATTGGGTGCAAATAAATAGAGAAATATACTTTGTTGGATGCAGAATTGAAGATTTTATGGTGAGAGATTAAAAACTGCAATTTGGTTCAGTTGATTGAAAACTAATGCAAGATTGTTAGCCCTTGAGCTCTGGAGGGGCAGCCGGTGTCCTCCCAGCCTAACCAAGGAATTAGGGACCAAACTCTAGATTAGTCAATGTTTTTTATAGCACTCAGAAGAGGTTAAGGAATATGATTGCTCCTATTTTGCACAAAATAATATATATATATATATATATTTTCAAATAATTTTAATTTCTTCACAAACCTTATACTCATTGTAAAGGGGAAGGATGCTTTCTTAAATTTAAACTTTTCGTCACAAAAAAAAAACTTTGTTTAGCTTTCTCAATTTTACTGTTGAAAGTTTAATATTTAGTTTTGTTTAGTTTCTGCAATCTTACATCTGCATGTTAATTAGCATTCATCTAAGTAGTCAATTTTGAAACTTCGCACTTTACTTTTGTTTTTTTGTTTTTATTATAAAATAATTTTTATAATTTACTTTAGGATTTTTCAACTTTCTTATGAGATCAATATCTAGGACTCCATTAGAGTCTTTTATTACTTGAACGATACGTATACTTGCATTGATATTTAGAAGAGATTTGGCAGTTTAAAAAGAGTTTTAAAAGTAAAGTTTTATTTATAAAAAGTATTTTTGCTAGGATCATTTTGCATATTTATTTTAAGTCTGCCTGCATCTAGTTTTTGGCGTCATTAAGTGGTGCATCTTCATAAATATTTACATATACAAATCTCTGTGTCACTTACCCATCCTATAGGCAATTGATTTCCCATAGAATTAAACCCTGAAGCTCACTGTCCTCTTCCAATTTTAATGCCCAAAAATAGGACCAATTTTATGGTCTACACCAAACCATCCCAAACTTCAAATTAATCATCCCTACACCATCACTGACCTCAGAGAAGAAAATCCCAATTAAAATTAGCCTTCCACATAAGCTCTAGCCTGCTTTTCAATGAAGGCTTGAGCCCATTTCACTGAAGTCGTACCTCCATCTAATTTCAATTCAAATCATACCTGGAGCTTTGCAAGGACTAGGCAATCGTTCCAGACAAACTTGGTTGAAGCTTCACTTTGTCAAGCTAAGGTATGGCCATTTTGACTTAAATTGTGCTTCGATTTGGTCCTTTGTGAAACGAACCAATTCACAACCCAGACATCCTCGTATGGATGGGTTCGTCCTCTCACGATGAAGCTCTAAGAACAAATTTCATGAAGATTTGAGTGAGATATTGTCCCTAGATCATGGATGATTCTCTGTTAATTATCCCGTAAGGACGATGAATGGATGTCGTTCATTTCTGTGTATCAGAAATGAATGGATCTGATCTCATCAGACTACGGTTTCAACCAGACGAAACAAATGAAACCGCGGGCCACGTATGTGCTTGCGTGGATTTCCACAAGTAATAAGACGCCACCGCATAGGATTTCAAGAAATCTGATGTTTGAGCTGGCGCCATGTCAGTTAAATTAGAAAGTCCAAATTTTCTTATTTAATTAAATACATAAAAATTCAAAAATATATATCTTTTCATAAAAAAAATCACTAAAATAAAATGAAAATACCCTTGGATTCATAAAAACTAGGAGAATATTATGAACATAAAATCAAGGTTAATTAATCATATTTAATTTTTAATTAAATAATTACTCCCTGGAGTAATTTAATTATTAAAAATTATTTATAATTTCAAAAAAATTGAAAATTTTAGGATTGATCTTTAAGCCCTTAGGAACTTTTCTTGATTTTTTGAAGGCTAGAGAAAAACTCTGTAAGACTCAGTTTCTAATTTCTATCAAACTTTGTGATTATCTTTAAAAGTAATTTTAAAAATTGAAGAAGTTTGACATTAAAATTGGAAATGGTTAGAAAAATTAGACTGACATTTTTGAACTCTAAAATGACAAATTTTTAGCCATTTACAAATTAAAAAATGAGATTTCATCTCTAGGGTCAAAATTCTAAAATTGAAAATTTACATATTTAACCCTAGATTTCCTTAAGCTTGGATACTAGCCTTTAATGACACATAGGGGCTATTTTGACTTAAATTAATTACATAAATTTAAAATATCACTTGAAAAATTGTGGGGTAAATTTCAGTAGGTTTCCTGTGGTCAGAGAGTCTAGGAAAAATGTCATGATGGGTTGAATAATTTTGTACATTTTATATTTAATTAAGTATGTATATCTTGTATTAATTTATGTAAATTAAATGTTAATAATAAATCAAAAAAATTAATTTCACATTGTGTATAAAAATCATGTTAACTCACTGTAAAAATGTGAAAATTGTTTGGTTAATTTTAAGCACTAAAGTTGATTTTTCAAGAAACATTGTATTTTTGCACAAAAATAATTATATTAAATTAAATACACTTAGGAAAATTATGAAAAGTAATTTTTTGAGTTCCTTGTGATCAGGAGCACTTAGGAAAAATAAAAATTGTTTTTGATAAAATACTTTATTTTTGAGCTTTATTTTGAATTAAGACATATTTTGGATTTAAAATAATTAAAAATAATTAAAAATTCAAAAAATACAAAAATATTTCAAAATGTTCCTAATCATTCCCTGATCACTTGGGACTCATTAAAATATTTTTCCTAGTTTTTCTAAGTTAAAAATAAATTTCCAAAGGTTCAAAAATGTATTTCCCTTATTTTCTCATTAAAATAATTATAATAAATAAATTAAGAATCATAAAAATATAAAATTTGTTTCTCTGAGTTCTTTGGACTTAGAGAGGTTTAATAAAAATAAAAAAATATTTTTTTTGTAATTAAAAAATATTTTTTCATTTAATTAAATCACTAAAAATCAATAAATAAATATAAAAAAAAATTAAAATTTAATCCAAAAAGAATCATGGAATTTTATCTAAGTGTTTCTCTAACCCAAAGGAACCTCTAATATTTTCATCATAAACCCAAAAATTCATTTTGTTCCTTTAAATAAATTAACTTTAAAAAAAACCTCTTTTCTAAATTAAAAATTGAAAACTACATTTTTCTCCTCTGTTTTATTAATTGCCTCTATGGGTAGGGTACTCTAAAATATTTGAAGTCATTTGAATGGTGCTTAATGAGTTATGAGGTAAGGAGCCCCAAGGGAAAAGTGGTAATTTTAGATTTTGGTACCCCAATTAAAATTTAGGATTAATTAAAGGGAGATGGTTAATTTTGATCCTAATGAATATGTTTGGATGATTGAAACATAATGGGTAAGAGATAGAAACCAACTTACCATCTTTCCATAATAATAATGAAATTATCAATTGCTAAATCATCGAGATCTAGAATTTAATCAAAATCAAATGATTTCCAAGTGATGAGCTTAAACTAGGGAGATGATGTTTCACTTATAATTGAGTCCACAATTAATGATGATCTGATTTCTTTTAATCAGAATCTATATCACCTAAATTAAAATTCTAACATTTTCCAATCCTTCTCTCATTAGATTCATTAAGGGGCTTGATAGTGATTTAGGCTTGGTCTTAAAGCTTGTTTGATGGGATTTAGAAAATAATGTAATTAACGATTAACACTACAAGCCCAGCTTTAATGGTGGGTACAAAGGTCATTAATGACTAAAAGTTGCCTTAGAGGCATTCACCTACATAACTTTTAAGTGAAATATCAACTGATTAATTGGGTACCGTGTCCTCGGGATGATCAAAATGTCAAAGTTCACCGAGTAATGGTGTAATTTTAATTTGACCTGGGATGATTAGTAGAACAATATGATAAGTTCAAAATGAGCTCAAATGTTTTAAGGGATCTTTAAAGCAGTACATGGTCATTCCCCAAACACTTTAGAATCTTTTGGATATTTTGAAGGATAATTTGAACTTGCTATGCTTTGTTCTAAAATCATCCATTAAGATCTTTTGAAACTCAATAAGTCATACTTGGGATTTGTTAGTTACACCTTCAACTACTCAAAACTTGCATATCTTACTTTGTCCCTTGCAAAAATACAAAAATGTTGCAAAAGACTAACATTTCAATGCCGAGAATATGACAGGTACGCTTTTATAGTGATTATTTAATTTCTTTCATTTTATTTTCTGCAATTTACTTTCACTGCGAAATATCATAACACTTGGGTGACTACCTTAATTCACTTGCAAAATCAAAACAACTTTTTCAAAAACTAATGAACATTTTAAAAAATCTAAAACAAATTATTTCCAAGGTAACCATAAATCCTTTGAAATTTCACTAAACTTAAAATGTCCTTTTGAATTTATGGGAGTCCCTCGAAGGAGGTAACCGACGGTTGCTAACGAGATCTCCACGATTTAAATTGGTTTCACAACTCTTTTAAGCTAAGTAAATTCAAAAGAAAATAGGGATACCAAAACAAGGGAACCGTAGGTTTCTAACTGGTGTCTCTCTAATCAACTTTAACATCCCCCATGATATTTAAATAAACAAAATCTTTGGGAACACTTCATTTGACATTAGGACTTGACACATTAGAAAACTTAAAATCATAACGATGAGGAGCTTGGAGCTAACATTGTGGGCAACACGAACATCTTCAATAGCAAAACATGTCTACACCAACTAAAGCATTCCTTAGAATTAAACAACAAGTCATAGGACTTCAAGGTTGTCCGTCTAGTGCGACATAAATCCTCAGCTTTTATTTAGGCCTTTGTATGACGCTGCTATACAATATAAGCCCTAACTCGTTTTAGGATTCCGAGGTTGTCATTCGTCACGACCTAAACCCTCAAATCTTTTAGGTTATTTGTGTGATCGTTTCACACAAATGTAAGCTCTAAATAATAGAATTAACAGGATGAAACATTTAAGTATTTTTCCTCTAAATAAAGCCAAACAGTAGGATAGATTGGGAAGTCACTGATGTTCTCATCAGTATCTGTGACATACCTTAGTACTTCTTTTTTTGGATTCCAAAATAAATGTTCCAAATTTGAGTCATTCCCATTTCACACCTCTTGGTCCGATCTCGTTGAAAAGTCTTGTCCTTTGAAATTCTTGAAGATAATATCCCCTGCTTTTTATCGAGAGTTTTCTTAGGCGACTTCAGCTGTCTAAGATGTAATTAACTATAAAGGATTAACCTTATAAGAAGCTTTTTTGAGCCCAGCTTAATATAAATCCTATTTAATTTTTCATATTAAATAGGGAAACTTATCGGCTCATAATAATGGTTTCGCAGACCAAACAGATGTCATACATTTCTTAGTTTTTTTGATTGAGCCTCACCTTCAAGCTCTGTGTCTATCTTTTGATATGGATACATAATTTAAGGTTTAGTGCTCTTTCAATTAAACTATGAAAGATATAGGATCAGTTTGATTTCATATTTAAAAAAAACACTATATATATATATGAAGTATGTAGATGAAGTTCTGCAGCTGCTGGTAGTTGGTGGGTGATTTCAAGGTGGTGTGTTGAGTCCTCTACATTCCTTGGACTTCACTTTGGTGTGGTTGCTCTTTGGCCTTTTCCGGGTTTTCTTCTTTTCGATTCTCTGTTTGCAAAGATTGTGGTGCTTCAAGGAGCTAAGAGGATTTCCCCACTATTATTTGACTCTACTCCATTTTTTTCTTCATTTTGGGTCTCTCTTTTATGCTTGTCGTTGTTGTAAAGGTTTACACCTTTAATGGCTACACCTATTGATGTCCACACTGATCCTCACTGGACAAAAGCAACTTATGCAGGTGTTGTTGGAAAAGCCACTGACATCCTTCAAGATCCCGACAAACTAATCTTCCCCCAAGAATTTCATGATGCAGCTGCTGGAAAGGGATCTTGCCCTTGCATTCATCCCCTTAGTTCTAAAGAAGGGGAAACTGCTGTGTATTTTTCTGCTATAGAGATTGCCTCACTTCATGAAGAAGTCAAATTCACTATAGTGGGCAAATTCCAATTGGGTCATCACAAAATGGAACTTGTTAGAAACATCTTTGATTCTCTTAACTTTATTGGACAGTGGAAACTTTGCTTGATTGATGGCAGACATTTGCTTATCCAACTGTCAATGGAGGAGGATTATGCCAGGCTATTTGCTAAACAAGCAGTTGTGATTGCTGGGACAACAATGAAAATCTAGAAATGGTCAAGTGACTTTGACCCAACCAAGGAACCTTCTATGGTACCCCTATGGTTTAAGCTGTCAGGACTCCATTACCTTTCTTCAAGTCTATTGCTCTATTTAATACTAGGAGAGCCTTGGGCACACCTCTAAAGGTGGATACTCCAACTTTTAACAAAGCAAGGCCTGCACTTGCCAGAATTCAAGTAGAAAGATACATAAAAAGATTCTTTACAGGCTGCTGAATAGATTTCAAGCACCAATGCTGAAGAGATCAATCATTTGAATGACATTAGAACTGCTAAGCAAATCAATGTTAATTATACTACTGGAAATAATTCCCCACAGAACTATGCTTCTACCCCCTCAGGAGATCCTTTAGGGGAGCTATTTGACTCACAATCCAAAAGAAACACTGAGGCATCCCCAAGGAGATCTGTTAGAACAGAAATCAATGAAATTATTATTATTACTCCCCCATCTCCTACACTTGGGCGTAAAGGAGAAAATGTGCAAAACTGCCTTCCTAAAATTGATAATGGGAAAATAATTGGGGACAGTACTATTGCTGAGTTGCAACAGACACTTGAAGAAGATTGGCAAATTCAGACAGCTAGAAAGAAGAAAAAAAGGCAATTGAAGTGCAACAACTTCAACAAGGAACAAGCTCTATACAGATAGAAGGAAAGACCAGGACTAAGAATGGTTCCCCCTCTAATTACCATAGAGGTAGAACTAGATCAAGGTCTCAACCATCTATCCAACTCCCATCAATAAATGATTAATATTATGTGCTGGAACATTAGGGCTATGGCCCATCCCCTTTCCCTTAAAAGTGTTTTGCATCTTAACCACAAACATAAACTTTGGTGTATTTTTATTCTTGAACCCATGGTGCACAAACAACCTCAAAGACTCATTAATAAGTTCAATGGTTTTATTCATTTTGCTAACATCAACAACAATATATGGATCTTCTGCAGAAAAGAAATAAGATGGAACATTTTGGTGAATCACCAACAATTTGTTCATTTAACCATTTATATTAATGGCCACAGGGGTTTTGCATCCTTAGTCTATGTAAGTTATACTAAGGATGATAGACAGAAACTATGGCACTGTCTTCATAAGATCGGTCAACAAATGACCTCTCCCTGGTAAGTGGGGGGGACATCAACTGTATTGCCTCTTCAGCAAAAAAATCAAGTGGTAGACGCCCTAATCTAACAAAAATGTTCACCGTCTGTGATAACATCAGCAGTGCTGGGCTTTTTGACCTGGGTTTTAAGGGTCTTGAGTTCACCTAGAAAAGGGCTCCTTTGTGGGAAAGACTTGATAGATTTTTTGTGAATGACTGTTGACTTTCCCAATTTTTGCTCACTTTTGTCACTCACCTAAGCCTTGTTGGTTCTAACCATAGACCTCTCCTTATAAGCATCACTTCTTCTGAATTGCCTTCCACCCCCATCCATTTAGATATCTCAACATGTGGTCCTCCCATCCTTTATTCTCTAAAACTACTTATGACCATTGGACTAACATCTCCCATCCTGACCCCTTGGTTAAACTTAGCTTGCTCCAAATTAAAACTGGTAAGGCCTTAAGGAAATGGAGCTGGGACGCATTTGGAAATGTTTTCACTAATGTGACTGATGCTAAAAAAGAAGTAATTAAACTAGAACAGGAAGCTCAACTGGGTTTTGTGGGGGAAGAGATGCTACTCAATGCTCAAAATACCCTTCTAACTATTATTGATTATCAGGACCAATTTTTGAAATAGAAGGTATCTGTGAACATCTTCACTAATGGAGACAGAAATACCAAATATTACCATGCCTACATCAAGTACAAAATGAAATGTAATACTATTCACTCAATCCAAAACACTGAAGGAATTTGGCTTCATGATAATAATTTCATTGCTACTGATGCTACTAATTATTTTAAAAAGTTATTGAACCAAGTTTAGAATACAAGGCTTCCCATTGAGCCTTATTAATTCTTTGAAGAGCTGAATTATACTACCAATCTTAGTCTCACTGATACCCCTACTGAAAAGGAAATTTGGGAGGCTATTAGCTCTAATGATAGCTCTAAGGCTGCTGGCCCTGATGGTTATACAACTAATTTCTATAAAAAATCTTGAGATATAGTTAAAGTTGATGTGATTGTTGTTGTGGTCAGTTTCTTTCAAGGTAACAACCTTCCCCATTACTTCAAAGAATCCACTTATGTACTTTTTCCTAAAACTGAAATTTATAAAACCTGGGATCACTTCTGACCAATCTGTCTTACTACTATCCCGAGTAAAGTGATAAGCAAAATTATTGTGAGTAGACTTCAGCCCCACCTTGAGGTCTTGATTAAACTCAACCAGACTGCCTTTGTAAACGGTAGGTCCATCATTGATAATGCTTTACTGGCCCAGGAACTTCTGCAAGATTTGAATAAGCCTTGTACAAGGGGTAATCTTATATATAAATTGGACATAAGAAAGGCCTATGATACAATCAGTTGGGATTTTATAATGGAGATTCTCACAGCTATGGGGTTCCAAACTACTTTATGCCAGCTAATTCATAGATGGTTATAAAACAATGCCCACTCCATTCTCCTCAATGGGCAAGCTTGGGGTTCATTTACTTCTGGTAGAGGTTTGAAGAAAGGGGACCCTTTATTCCCCACCATCTTCATTCTTGTCATTGACTACTTGTCTAGAATACTTGATGCATCCCTTCTATCACAAAATTATTCTAGATATCATCACAGATCTAATATTTTCATTTCCCACCTACTATATGCTGATGGTATAATGGTTTTCTCAAGTGCCCATAAGAATGCTGTGAAGAAAGTATTCCAAAACCTACAAAAATTTCAAATGCATTCAAGGATGTACTTCAATGCCGATAAATGTCACCTGATCTTTAATAAGAAAGCCTCCCCCAACTGTAAACAATGGGCCACTAAGTACACTTGTTTCTCCTGCACTCAACTTCCTATCAAATACCTTGGAGTTACTCTTCTTACTCGAAAAACTAAACAAATTCAGTTTAAGGAAGTACTTTATAAGATTTCCTCCTTCCTTTCTGGTTGGACTCAATCATTCCTCTCCAATGGTGGGAGAATTACTTTGCTAAAGAGTATCTTAACTACCTTTACCTCTTACATTCTGCAGATGACTGCTATGAAGAAAAACACCAAATTTTAAATGGAGAGAGCCTTCAACAGATTCCTTTGGTCTGGGCAAAGATAACAAAAGCATTGGGCTTCTTGGCAAAAGGTGTCTACACCTCAGTTGGCTGGTGGCATAGGCTTTAAGGGCCTGAATCAACAGCTTCAAATCAACTTGTGCAAAATGTGGATTAAATTTAGATCTCAGTCTTCCCTATGGGCTAAATTTATGTGGGGAAAATACTATAAAGACAAACATCCTACACTATTGGTCAGGAAGACTGGTGATTTAAAAAATTTCAGTGAAGATGCTAAAGATTAGGCAAATTGCTGAAGACCTTTTCTTATGGTATTTGGGAAACGAAAATATCAATTTTTGGTTAGATCATTGGTGTCCCAAAGATTGGTTAATTCCCCTCACTTCTCCTAATCTTAGTCTCAAGATTGCTGACTGCTGGGAAGACAACAACTAGTCAATTCCAAAACTCTCAACAATTTTGCAAGAGCAGTCTGTCAGGAGAATTGCCACCATACAATTTGATAGGACAAAGGTAGATAAACCTGTTTTGCAAGCCTACTCTAATCAGAGCCTCACCAAAGCTATTTACTTCAAAATATATGGCTGGGAGCAGATACCTTGGGGTGGAATTGTCTGGAATAATTTTTATCTCCATCTATGGCTTTCTTCAGCTAGAAGACTCTCAAACAATTTCTCTCTACTGATGACATACTCAAGTTGAAAGGTCTGAGAGGGACTTTTAGATGTTGGTTGTGTCTACAAGATGAAGAATCTATAACTCATCTGTTTTTTGAATGTACCTTTGCACAGAAAGTTTGGAACCAGCTTATGCAACATCTGAATATTGAAGTTTTCAATTTCACCTAGGATAAGCTTTTTAATTGCTGGCAGAGCTGTCATCAAATAAATTTTACCCCTATACCTTTCATAGTGGCATGGTTTATTTGGATGAATAGAAATGAAGTCAAATTTGAAGATACTGTTTACACTACTAAAAAGGTGGTTAGAAACATTATTTCCTACATACACAAGAGGATCATGTATAAAAGATTTCCAAACATCTCCAACTCCTATTTTTTTAGGAAGGAAACTCCTCTACAAATCTATAAAGTCTTCTGGAAGCCTCCTAAGGAAAACATTAATAAGATTAATACAGATGGAAGTTTTTCTGAGCTGGGGACTGGGGTGGGTGGAATTTTCAGAAACCACCTAGGCCAATGTCTCCTATACTTCCATACTCCAGTATTGGCTGTTGATGCTATTGAAACTAAAATTATAGCTGTCTATTAGGCAATTAACATTGCAAAAAAAAATTGGATGGACTCATATTTGGATTGAAGTGGATTTTACTGTGGTCATCAATTTGTTAAGTATTGAGGATGTGAATCTCTAGAATCACTCTTACTGGATTCAAAATATCAGAAGACACTCATCCCACCTCCATGTGAACTTCACTTTTATTTTTAGGAAGGGAAATAAATGTGCTAATTGGCTTGCAAGATATGGTCTCGGCTGCAACATCACATCTGTGGTTACCTCCCCACCTTCTCCACTTCTTTTTCTACTAAATGGAGACAAAATTAAACTTCCCCACCTCAAAATTGTTTGTCACAACTCACTTTAGAGATAGTCCTTCTTTGTTGATGCTTTTTATCATTCAAAACCCCACTTGTTCTGAGTTTATTGCTTTTTTGTCCTGTGGAGCCTTGTTGATATCCTGTCTGTTTTTTTCTTTTCATTAACAGATGTAAGACTCTTAGGTAGATTGATGGACCCTTTTTTATGGGTGTCTAGTCTCTACCTCTTTTTGTAATATTTGCTTATGTCAACATGGAAGGAGCCTACAAAAAATGATTACAACAAATATTGATCAAGGACTCCGAAGTGAGCGACGAGATTTCGATTCCGGTGACCGAAAACTTCCACAGGACCCCCCTTCTAAAATTGTGTCGACACTTGCAGTGTGAAAGAATAGGTCTTTGAGAATGAGAATGAGATCACCAACTTTGAATGCCCTCAGACGGACCAGTTTGTCATGAGCTTGCACCATCCTCGCTTGGTAGAGCTCCAAATGTTGTTGTGCTTCCAGTCATTTTCCCTCGAGACTTTCTAATTCTTCAAGTCTGAGTTATGTACTTTCTTTTAATGTGATTTGATTGGCGATGGGGACTCTAAGAGATAGTGTCTGGAATTCTAGTGGTAGTACGGTCTCGGACCCATACACAAGTGCGTAGGGTGCACATTGTGTGGGAGTCCTGAATGTTGTCTGATAGACCCACAAAGCTTCAAATAATTTATTATGCCAATATCTTTTATTTTCGTCCAATGTTTTCTTTAAGATTTACATAACATGCTATGATGTAACCTTTTGTAACTGCAGTGCCTCTGCTCACTTGGAGATGTAATTCGTAGCAGTAAGAACAATTCTATGTCCTTTAAAGGATGGAGGGTCTATCGGACCTATTATGTTCATGCCTTAACATTCCAATGGCCATGAGGCAACAATTGGGCGTAACACATTCAAAGGTTGGTGTAAGATCACCACATGCACTTGGAAAAGGTAGCACCTTCTAGCTGTATCCATGCAATCGAACATCACTGCTGGCCAATAATACCCGAGTCTCTTGATCTTCATTTTCATTTTCGAGCCTAACTGATAGGCACCATACAATCTGGCATGTACTTCTTTGACAATATTTTTGTACTTCGGCTCTACTTAAACATCACAGCCAAATCTGATCGAATAATCATCTGTAGAGGACATCATCACTAGAGCATTAGACATAGCTCTTCTCGTGATGTGATATGCCTCAGATTTGTCCTCTGGTAGCTTTCTAGTTCGCAAATATTCTATTAATGGCTTACACCAATATTTGTTAATGTTAGCAACTGCAATCATCATTTCTTCTTCTTTTCTGAGTTTGTGTAGACTGTTGAGGTCGATCCAATATAAAACTAGTTGTCCTTGAACTATAATGTCGATGGAATCTTCCAATGAACATGTCAGTTCCTTGGCAAGTTTTCCTGGAGCGTCAGCATGGGCGTTATCTCCTTGAGGAATACAGTATAGAGTCACATTAAGGATTTGCTCTAATAGCTTCATTGAGAACCAATGGTATTCTGCTAGCCTCAGCTTCAAAATCTTGTATTGTTTGACAACTTGTTAGATGATAAGTTGTGAGTTGCCGTAGATGTCAATATCTGTTATATCCTTCATGATTGTCAACCCCAACCCGGTGATCAATGCTTCATATTTTGCTTCATTATTTGTCTAAGGATCCATCAGGTGGTAGGAGAATCTCAACATACCTTGATCTGCCGTGATGAAAGTCAGCCCAATTCCTGCTTTGCCCAGTATAACCATTTTTGATCGTTTGTCCTTCCTGGCTGATGAAGCTCCATTGAAGTACATTTCTCAATGTCTGGCGCTAGATGGTTCTATTTATAGTATTTTCTCATCTGGTAATTCATCGTTGAGTGGGGACCCAGCTGAAAGTGGGTGCGCTACAAGAAAATTTACTAAAATCTGTCACTTGATAGCGTGGAGGGGAATAAAAGTTATATCGAAATGCAATAAAATCATTGACCATCTTGCTAAACGTCTGAAAAGTGTTGGTCATGAAAAGTGTTGGTCAGGTCATAGGTCAGGTCATAAAATATTACAATAGATTAAATTTTGAAATAAGGGTAATCTTATGAGAAAGCATGAAATGCCTAAACTTTTGGGCGATGAAAAGTAAATCTAGACAACGCTTCTCAATAGGCAGATACTTTACCTTCATCGGTATTAGATGATGACTTAAGTAGTAGAGCACATTTTCTTACCCTCATCATTGACCTGAGCTAACAGGGCTTTGAGAGAGTCATCTAAGGCCACAGTATAAAGTATCAATGATTTTCCCGTGATAGGGGCTACCATAATAAGAGGTGTCATTAAGTATTGCTTGTCATTCTCAAAGGCCCGCTGACATTTCTCTTCTCAAACAAATTTGATGTCCAGAAGAGATGACACCTACATGAGAGAATAGAAATAAAGTGCAAATAAAGTGTCTCAGATATGCCAATTTTTCTTGAAAGGAACGTAGTTATTTTAAGGCTTTAGGAGGAGGCATTTCCAAGATATCTTTAATCTTATCTAGGTCAATCTCGATTCCACGAAGACGAACAAAGAATCCTAGAAATTTCCTGGAGGTCACGTTGAAGGTGCATTTTAAGAATTTCATCTTGATATTATATACTCGTAATCATTCAAACACAATCCTCAAATTGTATAAATGGTCTATTTTATGTTTGATTTTGATTATGTTTGATCTATTTTATGTTTGATTTTGATGACCAAATCATCCACGTAACACTCCACTTGGTTGTGAATGAGGTCGTCAAAGATCTTCATCATAGCTCGTTGATATGTTGTTCTACATTCATTAATCTGAATGGCATCACTGTGTAGGAAAAGATCCTAATCGGTGTCCTGAAAGCTGTAAGTGCTACGTCCTATAGAGCTATCTTGATTTGGTTGTATCCTGACGACCCATCCATAAAAGAGAAAATCTCATGTGTTGATGCGATGTCCACCATCAATTTTGGTATAGGTAACAGAAACTCGTCTTTTGGACATACTTTATTTGGATCCCTGAAATCTACGCTTACATGGATTTTTTCATTCTTCTTCTTAACTGGTACAATGTTGGCTAACCATGTGGGGTATTGCTCTTCCCTTATAAAGTTAGCATCTATTAACCTTTTTACACTCTATTGATCCCTCTTGATACTGATAATATGCAAAGTAAAAAAATAATTTAGATTATATTTCACTTATATTTCTTTACTTTACAGCAAAACCAAAAACTTGATCCTGAAGAAAAATAAGAATTTAACTTTTAATTTATATATATCTGGATACTACGCAAGTATACATATCGTTATCAAGTAATATAGGAATTTTTGATTAAGACCTGAATATCGAACCCATAAAGAATTTATACAATATGCATTTTTAGAAAACTTTCTATTTTTAAAAAAATAATTACTTAAACTGAATATATTTTGCAGTAATAAAAATTTAAATATTTTTGGTATTTTTGATATTTTGACAAAATAGTAACAACGTAAAAAGATAACTAGAGTTTTGTAGATGAAAAATACTTAATAAGAAAAATATCTTCCTTCTTATCATGAATCAGTAATAAGTATAGAAATTATGTTGTGAAAGTATGCAAATTGTGTTGTGTCAAATAGGAGCAATAATATTCTTTACCCTTACTAGAGTTGCTATAAAGAATAAACCAAGTTGGGGGCTTTAACCTGTCACTTTAAAGTCCTCTAACTCTACACCCTTCAATGAATATTTCCCTAGTTTTTTTGCACTCAATCATACAAACTACATTCTCATTCATACAACCTCATGTGATTCTTTCCAATTATTTCTTTCCATCTTTCCAATTATTGACTGAGACAATACTAGCCCGGTTCTTACATGTTCTCACAACAAATTTTAACATCTGGATTGGCCAAATCAAGAAGTAAATAAGTGCATGAATTTAAATCATCACAACTTCTTCCAATATTAATGATCAATACTCTCCACAATTTCCATCCACAAGTTAATTACTTATCATTTTAAGAAGAATGATAAAGAAAACTACTCAAAATCCATGGAGGAAATAAAGCCACACTTTAGTTTAAAAGTAGAAATGATTGTCAAACCAACAACAAGTCTCAATTAAAACCAAAAGTAGTCTCAATGCAAAATAATAAAAACTTATCTCAAGTGCTCTACTAAACTCTTGAAGTTCCTTTGATTCTCTTTCCTTTACAATCACTCAAAATTTGAATCTCTTCTCTTTACAATCACTCAAACTAAATTAACAAAAAGGATAAAATAAAAGTAAAAGTGGTGCCTGAAAATCTCTCCGATCTAACTTCCCAAATGAGAACCTTCAAAACTTTCCAAGTATTTTCAGGACTCCTTTCAAGTCCTCTCTTCTTTCTTTTATAGTTTTCTAAGAGATGCCTTGGAAACTCTTCAAAATATGTCTAGATTCAATGTATTTCTTCAAGAGATGCATCCTTTTGTGATAATTTTATCCATGGTGGTTATAACCACCTATTAAGCCAATAGGTGGCTCAAAAAACTCTTCAAAATTTGCAAAAACTGACTTTACTCGTCTAGTAACTGCCACTGGCGCTTAAGTGTGGGACCTGTGGCGCTTAGGCGTGGCCTTCTTTATTTAACCAACGCTTAAGCGTCGGATCTGGCGCTTAGCCAAAACTCATTTGCACATTTTTCACCTTTTTGCTCCAAATTTGATTTTTTTCACTTCCTTAAGCATTTTTCACCTTTTTTACCTGTATCTGCAAGAAAAACACAAAAATACCTTCCATTAAAGTGCAGTATCTAAAAAATATGTATAAAAATGTGTCTAAAAACACTATATATTTTAGGTGTATCAAAATCCCCCAAATTTAAAATGTTACTTGTTCTCAAGTGACACTTCAATCTTTAAAAACTACATATATATGATATTTATATGAGTTTCTTTATGAGTTACTAAAATTTAGATTTAGAAATACAGCAGTCTAATTTAGAAAAAAATATTCAGTAAATGAGACCAACTTAAAGTTTAGAAATTCTTAAAGTTAAGAAAGATGAAAATATGAGCTTCTATCTAATTCAAAAATGTATTGGAGATTTTCCAAATTTTAAAATTAGTTATTTTATTATCTCCACTTAAAAATTTTCCTTAAAAATAATTTTACTTACTATATTATATCTATAAGCTTCAGAGTTTCTCAAGTCTTATGCTTTAAAAAGTTCAAATGTAGAACCAATTTTTGATTAGGCACTAATCCTCAAGCTTCTCCTTCCTTTTTTTTTTCTCTTTTTCTTTTCTCTCATTTTCTTTTCTTTTTCTTTTCTTTCTTTTTTTCTTTTCTTTTTCTTTTTTTTTCTTTTTCTTTTTCAGGCAAGGATTACTATATCTGGATAGGCCTTTAATGATTTTGAATTCCACTTCTCCTTTTCTAAAGCAAAGTCTTGATATAAGTCTTTTACTTATAAATATGAAAATTATTTTAATAAAAGAAATTTAAGTATAAAAAATGAAAATCTAAATTATCTAAATTTTTCAAAAATACAATTTTTCTTACTAAAGATAGTCACTTATATTAATCATTTTCTCATATAAAAACTTTTTAACTTAAAGTTTTTCTTCATTACTAAAAATTTTAATTAAATTTTCTTACTTATTTCTAAAATCAAATTTTACTTCCCTAATATAACATAATCAATTTTGCTTCCCTAATTTTACATAATCAATTTTTTTTCTTTTTAAATCAAATTCACTTGTAGCACATTTTAGAACAAATAAAATTCCAGTTTTTAAAATATTTTTCATCCCCC
>NW_018217824.1:93024-98160 GCF_001263595.1 Phalaenopsis equestris | reverse complement strand
AGGAATGAAAATTTAAAAATAACATGCTAACATGAATTTTAAACCCTAATGATACAAGTATAAAACTAAAAACAGGAGTAAAATTAATTTTTGATCAAATTTTCTATATTTACATTTTACTTTAACATGTATAGATTCAATAAACTTATAAATAGTGGGAATAAACATAAAAGCAAACATACACACTACTGACATCACAATCTTAACATAAAGACAAACTTGCAAACATGATAAAAGAAAAATAAAGGGTAGCAGTTTCTGAATTTCAAGTTTAAGATCTAAGCTAGCAAGATTTTCTACTTTAAAATAGATATGAAATTAAGTTAAGTTCTAAAATAACTAAATCACAGTACTAAACACAAAATAACAGTTACTAACTTCTAAAATTTAAAAATACCTAAAATTTAAAAATAAAATACTAACTATCACAAATGTCATAATAACAATAAAACATAAAGTATAAAACACAACATAGTCCAAAATAACACACAGATACAAATGTAGAAAGCTCAGACCACATAGTTCATATCATATTACAATCATAAAATAATCTCTCAATTCTACTCTTCATCCTCTGAATCACCGCTGTACCATTTTTCTGCAGGCTCATAATCAGGATATCAAGGATATGGAGGAAATTACACTCCTGGTTCACCTCTAATTAGGCTCTCCAAAGAAGAGTAGAATTTCTCTTCATAATCACTCTTCCTTCTATTATAACTATCAGTATGATATGCAAAACGCTCTAAAATTTGTACCTTATCAGCGGTAAAATTGATATTATCCATCATCTTCTACAATAACTCATCTCGAGTCTTAGTAGACTCACCTTTAGATGTAGAAGCACGTGAAGTAGATGATCTAGATGAAGAAGCAACAGAGGTAGATGCAGCGGACGTTTCCATTTCATAGCTACTGGAAAATCATCCTCTCCATCCAAAAATCGAACGCTCAGAATAAGTCTTCACACTCACCTTTGTGATGGGCTTTAGAGGTAACAAAACTTCATCCCAACTATCATATTTAACCCCAGCCTGCTAGCAAAAAGAAAAGATCAAGGAAGCAAATCCCAGACCTGTAGTTGTAAAAGCTGTAGCAGAACTGATTATAGTCTGACATATCAAAGCTCCAATGTTGATATGCTTTCCCTCTTGAATACAATAGTTCAACGTCGCTCTTTCTCTGGCCACTTCACTGATTTGATTGGTCAGAAGCAGACGAGCAGAAATGAAATAATGTCAGGCCTTTGAAGGTGCACATAACTTTGAAGTTGGGAAATTTACTCTCCTCTCATTAGTAATCTTCCAAGTTCCTCTCCCAATAGTCAAGTATGAAATAATCTCGTCTAACTCCGCTTCAGTAGGACTATAATTTGCATAAAAACATAAAGTATCTGGTGATAAATGGTAAAATAAGTTGATTGCCTCTGGTGAAAAAGGTACCAACTTTCCTTGAACCATAACTTGATTGTCTTCAGCTTCAGGGAGATTTGCATAGAACTCCCTCACAATAGAAATCAATGTGATAGCAGAGAAACAACAAAACTGTTCCCACTATCAACGAACAATTAAATCTTCCACGTCTCCACCCAGATTTCTAAAACATCGCTCTAGAATCAATTTTTGTGACTGTAGAGTGTCACTGTATCAAACTTGAGCCTTCAAACTAACAAATTTGCTCGAATCAAATGGTATTTTTCCTCTATTCTTTCCTCTACTCCTTTTCATTCTTGGTGCCATTCTACAAATTTGATAAATTCTATGAAAAATTTTAAAAATCAAGTTTAAATCACTAAACTAAACTTCCAAAAGCTCAAACTAAACTTCCCAAGCAATTTCCGTAGATTTTTCCTCATTTTTTACCATGAATAGTGAATTTTCAAATTTCTCCAAATGTGCCCAAAATACATGGTGAAAATCCAAAATTTTTGCATAAATGTAAACCTGTTACCTCAAGGAATCCGAATCTAGCAAATTTTTCTTGATTCCACCAAGAAATCTCCACCTAATGGTGTGCCCTAGCCCTTAAAAATAGTGATTTTGAGAGGTAGAAGATGATGGGAGGCGTTAAAAATGGCATTTTTGGACCAAAATTTCACTTTAACCGTTTGTGAACTGGGTTTTGGGAACCGGCAGTTAGGCGCCTGCCTCTCAGGTTAGCTCGCAGTTAAGCGCGATATGTGGAACTTAGGCGCCAGTGCATTATTTTTGAAATCTTCAAATTTAAGTAAAATACACTATTTGCCTAAGTAAACCACCCCTAAATGATCTCATAGCACTTAATTGACTATTTTCAACTTCCTATAACTCCTCTCTTTCTCTCAAAATTATCCTTAATAATTATTTCAATTCGAGCCTAAAACAACACAAAACTAAAACAACACGAGCCTAAAACAACACAAAATTTTCACAAAAAATAAACTTATATTAATTCACAAACAAGTACAAATACTATTGACACTTAATTCTCACTCCAAATAGTCTCTAATGAGAAAATTCTCCTAAGTACAAAACACTTAACAAACATTCACAATTAAACACATAAGTAACATAAATAGTAACACTTATCTTAAACACTAAAAACACTTAAAAATAATGACTTTAATCACACAAAAACAAACATAGAACTTAATTCCATTCTTCATTAGAAGGAACAAATTCAGGTCTAACAAATTCAGGTGAACAAATTCAGGTCTTTCATTAGTCTCTCCTAGGGTAACTGGAATATAAAGTTGATAAAACGGATGGTGGTGATGTACTCTGATGCAATCTTCTTCCACCACTTTTGCTCAGGAAACATCTCTTATACGCTTACTCTTTATAACTAGGTTGGATAAATTGCATTTTCAATTTCCATCCAATATGCTCAAGATGTGCATGAATGTCCAATACCTTAGTCTCCAGTACAGACACGGTATTTTCAATTTAGTTGATCTTATCTGATATCCCTTCAATACTAACGGTTAAGAAACCGTTATACATCTCTTGTGCACTTTGTGCACTTTGTTGACTAATGAATTTATTCCTCATGGTATCTTCCTTCTTCTTCAAATCCATCTCCCATGAAGACATCATCTTAAAATCTCTTTCTCTTTTAGGTTTTAAGGCTAGAAATGATCTGGGTGAAATTACTTCACTAAACCCTTCTATTTATAAGCCCAAAATCTTCCAATAACTCTTAGAAATGTTTAGAAGCTGACAAGATACATTTTTGCAAACTTCTTGGCGGTTTTTCTTCTAGAATATCAATTTTGCATATGTTTTTAAACTGTCGCGCTTAAGCGCCAGTGCACATTTTTGCACAAGTCAACTTAATGTCCAAATTCTCATTTTAACATGTCCAAATCACTAATTTAAGTGTTAAAATCAATACTAACACATAACAGTCTAAAAAATAATACTAATAACAGTCTAAAAAATACTACCCAATTTTTTTAATCACACATAAAACATGAATAAAAACAAAAACACACTGATACTTATGGGTTGCCTCCTAGAAAATGCTTAGTTTTACGTCATCAGCTCGACGTAACCAGTGCTTACTCTAATTGACCCAACATCATTCCATCATTAAACTTCTGTCGATCCCCTATAAAATAAGGTTTGAGTCTATGTCCATTCACTTTAAAGATTTTCTCAGATTTAGGATATTTAATATCCACAGCTCCATAAGGATAAACTTTAATCACAATAAATAGCCCATCCACCTGGACTTAAGTTTACCTAGAAATAATCTTAATCATGAATTATATAGCAAAACTTGTTGCCCTGGTTGAAAATTTTTAGTAAGAATCTTTCGATCATACCAAATTTTCATATTTTCTTTATAAATTTTGGCACTTTCATAAGATTCATTCCTTATCTCTTCAAGCTCATTTACTTGTAATAATCTTTTCTCACGAACTTCTTTCAAATTATAATTGAATTCTTTAATTGCCTAATATGCTTTATGCTCAAGTTTAATTGGTAAGTGACAAGCTTTCCCAAATAGTAGCTTATATGAGGACATTCCTATAGGAGTTCTATATGTAGTCCTAAAAAAAAAAGCATAGTCAAGTTTGACTCACCAATCCATTTTTGTTGGATTCACAGATTTTTCCATAATTCTTTTAATTTCCTGATTGGATAATTCAGTCAAACCACTTGTCTAAGGATGATAAGCAGTAGTAATCCTATAATTTATATGATATTTCTTTAATAACTTCTCAATTATGACATTTCTGAAATGACTTCCCCCATCAACAATGATTACTCTTGGAATCCCAAATCTACAAAATATATTCGTTTTCAAAAATTTTGCAACACTTTGAGCATCAAATCGAGGTAAAACAACAGCTTCTATCCATTTGGATACAAAGTCCATTGCTAACAGAATAAATAAATTTCTGAAAGATGGTATAAATGGTCCCATGAAATATAATCCCTAAACATCAAATATTTTAACTTCTAGCATATAATTGAGGGGCATCTCATTTTTTCTAGAAATATTACCTACTCTTTGATATCTATCACAAGTTTTGATATAGGCATTAACATCTCTAAAAATTGTAGGCCAATAAAATCCAGATTGTAAAATTTTTATGTTATTTTATCAACACCAAAATGTCCCCCAAAATCAGAATTATGACATTTTTGAATAATCTCATAAGTTTCTTTTAATACTACACATCTTTGAATAATCAAACATCTTTGAATAATCAAATTAAAATGGGTCATCCCAAAAATAAGCCTTAGCTTCAGAAATAAATTTCTTCTTCTGTTGGTATGTCATTCCATAGGGTATAATATCACTAACAATAAAGTTCACAATGTCGGCATACCACAGAACATGCCACTCATTAATAGTGAACAATTTTTCATCTGGAAAATTTTCATTAATTTCATTTTAAAACATAGTGATTTTTCTAATTCAAGCCTAGACACATGATCATCATTTTGATTTTCAATCCCCTTCCGATCTACTTTTGGAAACTTAAATTCTTGCAAAAGAAGAATCCATTTTATAAGTCTAGATAAGTCTAGGTTTAATTTCATTAATACTTAATAGCAGAATGATTTGTATGCACTATATAATGAGTTCCAATTAAATATGATCTAAATTTATCAAAAGCATATACTATTGCTAATAACTCTTTTT
>NW_018217824.1:75555-92556 GCF_001263595.1 Phalaenopsis equestris | reverse complement strand
ATTTTTCCCAATTAAGGACTAAATTTGTTTCTTTACAGTGCTTAAGAACTTTAGATAAATGTTCTAAACATGAGTCAAATGAAGTTTCAAACACTGAAAAGTCATCCATAAAGACTTCAGTCCCTTTTTCAATTAAATCACAAGAGATTGCCATCATACATCTTTGAAATGTAGCAGGGGGCATTACATAAACCAAAGGAACTTCTTCTATAAGAAAAAGTACCATAAGGCCTGGTAAACGTTGTTTTCTCTTGATCATCAAGAGATATTTGAATTTGGTGATAACCAGTATATCCATCCAGAAAATAAAAGTATTTATGCCCAGCTAGTCTATCTAGCATTTGATCTAGAAAGGGTAATGGAAAAAGATCTTTCCGAGTGGAAAGATTTAATTTTCTATAATTAATGCATATTCACCACCCTGTAACTTGTCTAGTAGGTATTAACTCATTATATTCATTTACAGTTACAGTTCCTCCTCCCTTCTTAGGAATGCAATAAATTGGACTAACCCATGCACTATCTGAAATAGGGTAGATAATTCCAGCATCTAACCACTTTAAAATTTCTTTCTTAACACCTTTTTTCATAACAGGATTCAGTCTCCTTTGCGGATCAGCCTTGGGTTTGCAGTTATCTTTCATATGAATTCTATGCATAAAAATTGAAGGACTGATTCCTTTAATATCAGTAATTATCCATTCAAAGGCTTTCTTAAAATTTTTCAGAATTTTCATCTACCGTTCTTCTTTTTTATTTATTAACTTCGAGGAAATTATAATAGGTAAAGTAGAGGAATCTCCTAAAAAGGTATATTTTAAATGTTCAGGAAGTAATTTCAAGTTCTAGAGGTTTTTCAATATATGGACAAAATGATTTATCTTTATCTATCATGTCCAAAACTTCAAAACTTTCTTGAACATAGTTTGAATCTTCCTTAAGAAGATCTTCACATTGATTTAATTCCTCTTCTTGCTCGTGTTCCAAATGTTTTTCTTCAAATTTTTCTTCACAAGTAATCTTGAAATGACATTCACTTAGATATCATATATCATCCATTCTGAAACATTCATCATCTTTACCTTTTGCAGGGTATTTCATTAATCTTGAAATGTTAAAAGTAATAGTTTGATCATTGATGCACATTGTTAATTCCCCTTTTTGCACATTTATCATTGCTCTTCCCGTGGCTAGGAAATGTCTCACCAAAATGATAGATATCTCTTTATCTTCCTCCATATCTTGCAGAATAAAATAAACAGGAAAATAAATTGATCCACTTTCATTAGGACATCTTTTATAACTCCTTTAGGGTATGTTATTGAATGATCTGCTAACTACAGAGTTATAGTAGTAGGGGTTATTTCTCCTAATCCCAATCTTTTAAATATTGATAATGGCATAAGGTTAATGCTTGCACCTAAATCACATAAAGCTTTCCCATAAAATCTATCTCCTATTGCACATGGAATTGTAAAGCTACCAAAATCAATAAGCATTTCAGGAAGCTTCTTCTGAATTATCGCACTGCACTCCTCACTTCACTAAGTGCAACAGTCTGCTTCAAACTTTCTTTTTATGTTGAGAATATCCTTCTTAATATCCTTCTGAATATCCTTCATAAACTTTACATAGCTCGGCATTTGTTTTAAGGCTTCACCAAATGGAATATTAATTGTAAGCTTCTTAAATATTTCCAAAAATTTTGAAAATTGCTTATCCAACTTTTACTGACAAAGTCTTTGAGGAAATGGAGGTAGTGGTTTTTCCAAATCATTTTTTTGTGGAGAAATAGGTCTCTCAGAATCTTTTGGAGCGTTCTCTTTTGATTCTTCAATCTCTTCTCTATCTACTTCAATTTCTTTTTGAACCCGACCTTCCAACTCTCTTCTGCTTCTAAGTTGAACGGCTTTTACTTGTTATTTATTATGGTTTTTTGGATTTGATTCAGTATTACTAGGAAGTGTTCGTTGGGATCTATAACTTAATGAATTTGTTATTTGCCCAAGTTGATTCTCGATATTTCTAATTGTAGCTCCTTGACTTTGTGATTAATTTCCCATTTGTAACACCACTTTTTCTATGGACAACTTCTTCTCCTTAAACTGTGTATTTCTATTGAAACCTGGAGGATAAGTAGATCTATAATTATTATTCCCTTGGTTGTTCCAGTTTCCCAATGGGTTTCCTTGGTTGTTCCACCATTGCTAATTATTACCACCCAAATTTTTATTCCACTTAAAGTTGGGATGACTCTTCCAACTTGGGTTATAATAATTGGAATATGGGTTTTTTTGCTTATTCTTTATGGCATTCAAAGTTTCTAATGATGCTTGAGAATCTACCATTTGGCCTAATGAGTTCTCTTTAATCATGGAAATTAGTTGAGAAAAAATCATTCTAAATCGGTCTAACTTCCTTGAAATTGCAGCAACTTGATTTACTAATGTGGTAAATGCATCAGTTTCATGAATATTGGCTACTTTCTTAGGATTTACCCTTTCAGAAATCCATTGAAAATTATTGGTAGTCATTTCTTTAATTAAAGCATAAACGTCATGAAATGGTTATGACATCAATGAACCACCAGCAGACCAGCAGCGAGAACCACCAGCAGCGACATCGATAATTGATCTAAGAGATCAAACTAATCCATTATAAAAAGTTTAAATTATTAACCCATCTGGTATAAGATTGTGTGAACACTTTCTTAAGAGTTCTTTAAATCTTTCCCATAATTCATAAATAGATTCCCCTTCAAACTGATTAAAAGATGTAATATCATTTCTAAGCTTCGTAGTTTTTGATGGTGGAAAATATTTAGCAAGGAATTTTTGTGCTAAATCACCCCAAGTTCTGATAGATCCAGGTGCTAATGAATTCAACCACATTTGAGCTTTATCCCTCAGTGAAAAATGAATAACCTAAGTCTTTTGCCATCATCTGATACACCATCGTATTTAAATGAATTAGCCACTACAGGAGGTTTTTGAATACTACAATGAAGTTCATCTACAGTAGGGTTGGCATAATCTCTTAAAGGTCTAAACTTTTTATGAATTTTAGAATTTTGATTATTTTGGTCTGCCATTTCTATAATTTTTTTGGATTTTTCAAAATTTATAATTTTTTTGGTTTTTCTGATCTTTCTAATAGTTTCTTTCTAATTCAGAATCGTAGGGCACTAGTCCTTCAGAACCTAAGCTACACATACACTAACACATAATAAAATAAAATAAAATTTAAAACACAGATAGAAAATAAGATACAATACTTAAAGTTTAAATAAAACTTTCTAAAAATAGAAATTTTGCTTTCGATTCCCCGACAACGACACCTAAAACTTGATCCCTCTTGATACTGCTAATATGCAAAGTACAACAATAATTCAGATTATATTTCCCTTAGATTTCCTTACTTTACAACAAAACCAAAAAGTTGATCTTGAAGAAAATTAAGAATTTAACTTTTAATTTATATATATTGGGATACTACGCAAGTATATGTATCATAATCAAGTAATATAGGACTTTTTGATTAAGACATGAATATCGAACCCACAGGGAATTTATACAATATGCCATTTTAGAAAACTTCCTTTTTTTAAAAAGGCAATTACTTAAACTGAATATATTTTTTAGTAATAAAAATTCAAATATTTTTGGTATTTTTGATATTTTGACAAAATAGTAACAACTTAAAAAGAAAACTAGAGTTTTGTAGATGAAAAGTACTTAATAAGAAAAATATCTTCCTTCTTATCATGAATCAGTAATAAGTATAGGAATTCTGTTGTGGAAGTATGCAAATTGTGTTGTGCTAAATAGGAGCAATAATATTCTTTACCCTTACTAGAGTTGCTATAAAGAATATTGACTAATTTAAAGTTTGAATAGTTCTAAAGACCGACTAGGCAGGGAAGATACTAGCTTTCACTCTAGAGCTCCCTCAGTTCCCTCCACCTGGGGCCTAACATCTTGTATTAGAACTTAAAACAATAAACCAAGTTGGGGGCTTTAACCTATCACTTTATGGTCCTCTAACTCTACACCCTTCAATGAATATTTCCCTATTATTTGCACTCAATCATATGAACTATATTCTCATTCATACAACCTCATCTTTCCAATTGTTGATGTTGATTGAGATAATACCAACCCAGTTCTTACATGTTCTCACAAAAAAAATTAACATCTGGATTAAAGTGTAATGCCCTTGCTAATGGGTGTTATAACCACCTATTAAGCCAATGGGTGGCTCCAAAACCTCTTCAAAATTAGCAAAAATCAACTTTACTCATCTAATAACTGCCACTGGCGCTTAAGCTTGGGACCTCTGGTGCTTAGGCGCGACCTTCTCTGTTTAACCGACGCTTAAGTGCTAGATCTGGTGTTTAGGCCCCAAAACTCATTTGCACATTTTTCACCTTTTTGCTCAAAATTTGATCCTTTTTCACTCCCTTAAGAATTTTCACCCTTTTTACCTTTATCTGCAAGAAAAACACAAAGATACCTTCCATTAAAGCACAATATCTCAAAAATAGGTATAAAAATGTGTCTAAAAATACAATATATTTTAGGTGTATCAAAATTCTCTAGGCACATTCTTCTGGGAGCTTTTTTTACTGGGGTCATGTCTTTGTCCAGCCTCAGTTTGTGAACTGTAACTTCTGCTGACAGTCCTGGTCTTTCATCTTAGCTCCAGGCGAAGCAATCTTTCAATTATGATAATAAATTTATCAATTCATTGGATTCTACCTCATTGAGTAGAGAAATTATGAAGGTAGGTCGGGGCTGCTCGTCAGTCCCAAGGTTGATTTCTTTCAATTCATCCACGGTTGACATAATATCTTCTTCAAATTCCAGTAGAGCATCATCTATCAATTGATCTTTGGAGTCATCCTCTATATCAAGGCAATCCTCTTCCAATCCGCTAGTAACAACCATGCAAAATTTTGAGTCATCGACTGATCCTATAGTAAAAAATCCAAGACCTTCTTTCAAGTTAGGAGTTTGAATTTTAACATTCCACAATTTTTCAAAAAGTTGTAGCTTACCCTTTGGCATTTTTTTGTGGCACAAATCCTTGTTGAATTAACTTTTATACACAAGGAGAAAAGTAACCAAAAGATAATTCTTATAATTCATTAGAATCCTCTTCTAAATTTACATGATTTTCAGAACTAGTAGAAAGGGAAGCATGGTAAAACTTGATCGGCTTCAAAATAACATTACAGACTTCCTTAATCTCTAAACTCTTAACCTTTTGAAGGTAGATTGGGGTAAGGGTCATGGAAGGGACATAGTGGTTCATCTGATCATACATCGACTCATATTCATCTTTCTCGACATCTTCTAAGAAAATTTCATACTCTGGTTTCATCTGTTTTATCATCCTCATTTCTTCCTCAAAGCTTTCTTCATCAGAACTTTCTTCCATGTCAATGTTGATGGTTAGCCTAGTCCGTTCAACAATCTTGTTGGTTCTTCCTCGTCCATGCCCCCGACCTCAATCTCGGGTGTATGGGCTGAAAGAACCTCTACCAGCTCATTGTGAAAATAATGGTAGTAGATCATTGAAGTGGAGTTGAATTACCTCTTCTTTGAGATTTTTCTAAATCTTGTACTTCATTTACCATAATTTTACGGGAAAAGGCATTTTTCTTTGGAGGTGCGTAGTAGGCGGCGTCTTCATGGATGCCCACTTCATGAACTAAAAATGGTTGTAAATATCCCTTAATGCAACGTTCTTTCACTTCTTTAAAATACTTGATGCAATGGTGTAAAGACGATGGAACCATATTATGCTTGTGAATACCTGATCGTCCAAGTAAAACATTGAAAGAGGTCTCTGCATTGATGATGTGGAATTTTACGGTGGTTACTAGTCTCTAACTTTCATTAATAGTGTAATTGATCCGCTCTTTCCCCCTTCTGGTTAAATTCTCTTAATATCATCTTATCAGTTGTAAGCTCCTAAGCCTCAATATCTAAATATGTCAATGTTCATAGACTCATTAGGTTAAGTTATGCTCCCGGGTCTACCAAAACTATCAGCAATACAAATCTGCCAATATTAACTAAGATGTAAAGCGGTCTGTTATGAACAAGTCTTCATTTGTGAATGTTATCTCAGACAGTTCCTTTAATGAACAAACTTTATCTGAGGATGTGCTGGCAAACTGAGCTAAGCAAATCTCTAGGTCAACCAAAGTTACAACTACAGATTCTCTCATTTCCTTTGATAGGATCAGAGCATCGTAGATGCTTAGTTTGGACGACAATCTACTAAGATGAGCTAACATGTTATAATCCACTTTATATAATCCTCCAATCTTTACTTGATTATGTGGTTCTTCCACTGGTGGAGATGGAGGTAGCTCTTCTCAAGTAATTATTTGCTTTCATTTATCTACTGGAGGTTTTCTTGAGGGTAACACTTTTTTGCTCCTTAGATTTATTTCTGTGATTTTATCTCTTTGCGATGCTGTAGGAAAAATTTATGGTGTCTCTTCTTCTTCATCGGAGAGATCCAAGTTGATAGCAAGTGGTGCACCATGGCATTGAGGACTAGTTCCTCATTCCTAGTGTTATTGTAACTGGTGTTGTCAACATCTTCTTCATTCACGTTAACGGGCTCATCGGACTTAGGTACAATTTTTGGATTGATTTAGTAATCGATATCAGAGTTATATTGAGCAATTTCAGTTACGTTATCACTAGAAATGGTTAAAATATAGCTGAAATCATAATCATTATATTCATAATACCAAGGTGGGATAAAAAGATAATCATACATGGTCAGAGGTTCAAGAACTTTCTTTCTTGAATCCAAGACAACCAATCTAGCAGAGGCAGACCTTGTCTTACCCCCTGCACTATTGATTTTTACTATGTCATTCTTCTCTTTCTTTTTTTGTGGCAACTTCTCTAGCAACATCTCTATCTTTTGTTGGACAGGCTGTAGACTCTGAACGACTTCCTACACTGAAGCGGTCTAAATTTGATCCAATATCTTATGGAAGACTTGCTTCAAGCTGTACTCCATTCATCCTTTTCTGAATACAACTCTATCAGAGTGATTGGCTTGGCCAAAATCATATTCACAGAACCTTTTTCAGGTTCTTTCAAATATTCTTTTAGGATTGTTATATTTTCTTCTTTGAAATTCCTCTCAAGCCAATCATTGAAAATGAAAGAGCCCTCTATTGTGTGTCCCAACATTCTGTGGTAGGGGCAGAAATTAGGATACTCCTGCTTGTCAACTTCTTCTGACCACTTCGGTTATGGTAATCTAAACTCGAGGTTCTTCATTAAATTTCTGAACAACTTTAGCACAACCTCATCTTTGAAAGAATATACCCTCTTCTTTCATTCTGAAAGAGTCGGACCCTTTCTACCCTCTGCTTGGTGCAGTCCTCCCTGGTGTGACTATTGGCTAGACAGGCCATACTGCTGTGTTTTTTTGCTGCTGAGCATGCTGTGACGATTGCTAGGAACTTTGATGAGAATGCTCTGTCTGTATCTTTATTGACTGCTTTTCTTTATCAACTGTCTCTACTATTCCAGACTTCTTCTAAAAAAGTTTAATCATCTTGGACTTATCTGACTTCTACTTATCTGACTTCTCTTAGTGACTTCTCTTAGAAATCCATGTGTTTAACTTTCTCTTGTAAACTGCTGGCTTTTCTTAGCAGCTTCTTGAAGGGTTTGATGATGAGCCCCATAAGCATGAATGCTACTAGCCCATGGATGCTTTTGAGTAGAATATCAATCGCATGTTGTTCCTATAGTTTAGGCTTATATTTCATGCTAAGGTTTCTCCACCTCAAAGTTTAATCCACCAAGGTCTCGTTAGGCTTTTGCCTTTCCACTAAGAGGTCTCTAATAGAAACATGACGTTGTGCTCCAACAAATCTTTTTATGCTGCTCTAACTCGAGAAATGTCTTGACTGATCCATTGAGAAGCTCGACATACAAATCAAATGTGATTCCTGATAGGCTGATGACAAACTGTTGAAAGAGTAAAGCTTCATTACCTCTGGTGTTGCCACAACTAGCTCAGAAATGTGCTATGTGCTGCCTCAAATTTCTGGTCCTGTCAAATGTCTTAAAGGTTGGTGACACAGAACCCTTGGGATAGGGAACAAAATCGAACTCCTCTACATAAGGTCTACCTCTTGAAATCAATGCACCACCCTTAGATTGGGCTAAGGCCTTGATCCCTGAATACTGCTAATATGCACAGTACAACAATATTCAGATTATATTTCACTTATATTTATATATATATTGGGATACTACGCAAGTATATGTATCGTTATCAAGTAATATAAGACTTTTTGATTAAGACCCGAGCATCGAACCCACAGGGAGAGTACGCAATAAGCACTATTGAACAACAAACTTTTTATTTTTAATAAAAAGATAATTATCTGAACTAAAGATGATTTTTGTAGTAATGAAAATTTAAATATTTTTGGTATATTTTTAATATTTTGATAGAACAATAAAAATTTAAAAAGATAACTAGAGTTTTTGTAGAAGAAAAACACTAACTATGAAAATATCTTTCTTCTTGTTATGAATCAATAATAAGTATAGGATATATGTTGTGGAAGTATGCAAATTGTGTTGTGTTAAATAGGAGCAATAATATTCTTTACCCAATATTCTTTACCCTTACTAACTAGGATGCTATAAAGAAAATTGGCTAATTTAAAGTTTGAATAGTTCTGAAGACCGGCTAGGCAGGGAAGATACTAGCTCTCACTCTAGAGTTCACTCGATTACCTCCACATGGGGCTAACATCTTCTATCAGAACCTAAAACAATAAACCAAGTTGGGGGTTTTAACCTGTCACTTTAAAGTCCTCTAACTCTACACCCTTCAATGAATAGTTCCCTATTTATTTACAATCAATCATATGAACTACATTCTCATTCATACAACCTCATGTGATTCTTTCCAATTGTTGACTGAAATAATATGAGCCCGATTCTTACATGTTCTCACAACAAATTTTAACATCTAGATTGGCCAAATCAAGAAGTAAATGAAGTGCATGGATTTGAATCATCACAACTTCTTCCATCATTGAAGATCAATACTTTCTATAACTTCCATCCAAAACTTAATTTCTTATCATTTTAAGAAGAAAGATAAAGAAAACTAATCAGAATCCATGGAGAAAACAAAACCATACTTTAGTTTAAAAGAAGAAATCATTGTCAATCCAACAACAAGTCTCAATTAAAATCAAAATTAGTCTCAAAACAAAAAGATAAAAACTTATCTCAAGTCCTCCACCAAGCTCTTGAAGTTCCTTTCATTCTCTCATTTTTCGCCCATGGTGGTTATAACCACCTATTAAGCCAATGGGTGCCTCAAAAACCTTTTCAAAATTCACAGAAACCAAAATTCGCAAAAACCGAATTTACTCATCTAATACCTGCCACTAGTGCTTAAGCGCGGGGCCTCTGACTCTTAGGCGCGGCCTTCTCTGTCTAACCGACGCTTAAGTGCCGGATCTGGCGCTTAGGTGCCAAAACTCTTTTGCACATTTTTCACCTTTTTTCTCCAAATTTTTTCCTTTTTCACTCCTTTAAGCATTTCACTCTTTTTACCTGTATCTGCAAGAAAACACAAAAATACCTTCAATTAAAGCACAATATCTCAAAAAATTGATATAAAAATGTTTCTAAAAATACCATATATTTTAGGTGTATTAGACCTCCCGAACTTATTGTTTGACCAACTGTTTAATATCTTTCTCCGGTATGGTACTTGTCAAGGAATCCTTCTTTTGCTGACCATCTCCGTTGGGGGAGGCAACTTCTCTCCTTTCATTGGTAATATGAACTATTTCCGATTGGTTGACTCATGAAGAAGCTAACTGTTGTGACTGGAACTGTCCATGAACTGTAGCCATGGCGGCCATATTGGAGGCCATCTGATACACCAAAATAATATGTTATTTTAAGTTTGTATTTTATATCAATTTTTCGTGATATTGTACTTTAAAGAAGGGTATTTTTGTGTTTTTTTGTAGGTGTAATATTTTTAGGCATTTGGAGTAAAAGTAGCGAAAATGATGAAATTTGGAGCCAAAACATCAAATTTTGGGAATCTGGCACATGATTCGCCAGATTAGCTCATGAAGCACCGTTTGACAGAGCCTTTGTGCCTGATGCGCCAGATTTGGCGCCATATGCGCCAGAGATGAATTTTTTGCATATTAAAGCATTTTGCAGATTAAGACAATTCGAGATGAATTTTGCGTAAATTTTCAAAGGGACGCTTGTTCTAAACACCTTTTGGAGTAATTCAATGCATTTAGCACTTTGGAAGGTTCTTTTATCAAAGGATATGTCTCTTGGATCAAATGCCACATCTTTTGAATTGAAAAGAGTTGACTTTTGGAGGGAATTTTTTAGGAAAATTTGAATTTTTTTTGAAAGGAGGTAGCCAAAAATAAAAGAAGAAGACTTCAATTAGTTGGAGTGAAAGGGGAGTGGTATTTTAGCTCAGAGGAAGAGATAGAGAGAGAAAGTCAAGGGCTTGGAGATTTTCTTCTAGGGTTGTAAGAGGAGAGGGAAGGTGTGATTTCTTCTTCATTACACTTCTAAGAGAGAATTGAGTGTGCTTGTAAAGAGAGAAAGGCTTGAAGGGAACTTCTAGGAATTTTCTTGGGAAGGATTCTAAGATAAGTTGTATTTATTATTTCTTTTATTTTTAAAACTTATTTTTATATATGAAATCTATATTTGTCGTATCCTTCTCATGAATTCTGAGTAGTCTTTTTTATCCTTATCCTTACTTTGAAATATGGTTTTGTGAAGAACTAATTTTATTTTATATGATTTTAAATGCTAATAATTTGTGATGATTTGAACTCTGATCTTCTTTTACTTTTCGATTTGGCCAATTGAAATGTTAAAATGTGTTGAGAAACACATGTCCCGAAAGGACTATGATTTCTACAATATAGGGAGAATCACATTTGATTTCATGGGAGAGTATGTCATATATGGAATTAAGTGCAAATAAATAGGAAAATATAATTTGTTGGATGTATAATTAGAGATTTTAAGGTGAAAAATTAAAATCTCTAATTTATTCCAGTTGATTAGAAACTAATGCGAGATTGTTAGCCCGCTGAAGAGGGAGTGTTGGTAGCTCTGAAGTGGCAACTGGTATCCTCCCAGCCTAACCAGCCTAACCACAGGGACTAAACTCTTGATTAGTCAATGTTCTTTATAACACTCAGAAGAGGGTAAAGAATAGGATTGCTCCTATTTGACATAAAATAATTTATATATATTTTTTCAAATGATTTTAATTTCTTCACAATCCATATGCTCATTGTAAGGGGAATGATGCTTTCTTAAATTTGAACTTTCTGTCAACAAAAATTTTGTTTAGTTTTTGTAATTTTACTTTTGAAAGTTTAGTTTCTGGTTTAGTTAACTTTGTCTTTCAACTGCATTTTAAATAGCATTCAATTTAGTATTCAATATTCATACTTCACACTTTACCTTTTTTTTAATTTAAATTATAATCTTAAGAACTTTTTACGGGCATTTCTAACTTCCCTATGGGATCAATATTTAGGACTCGATTAGAGCCCTTTATTACTTGAGTTATACATATACTTGCGTTATTTTTAAAAGGGGATTTGGCAGTTTAAAAGATTTTTAAAGATACATTATTTTTATTAAAGTTACTTATGTTGGGATTACATTGCATTGTTGACCTCATTTTTGGTTGAGGTTTAGTTTTTCCTCTTTAGTAGCCTAAGGTCTAGTCATAGGACATTCCTATTGATTATTCTTAGAAAACTAAAAAAGTCACCCTCACCATTAGGAATTCTACCTTTTTCTCTACTCAACTTGAAGTTCCACATGTTGGTGTCAACCTCTAAAAAATTAGTAGGTGGGGTCACTATGGGGGAAACTCAAGATGAGCCACCATTAGGACTGCTGGAACTTAGGGTTGACCCTAGGTGTTGGTCTGGAGCTAAGGCACTCACTACACTCACTACACTCAGTACACTCACTACACTCACTACACTCATAATCACTCATAACCCTAAACTCAAATTTCTAGCCTAGGTCCCTTGATCTTTTTGGGATACTCATGTAGATGGTCCCCTAAACCTACCAGCCTTAGGGTTATGGTTTGGCTAAGACCACTATGTAGAGGACCTAAAATGGGGTTTCCATTGGTCCATGGCTTATTGATGGTAGTTGCCACTCCAACTCTACTAAGATACCCAACCTACCCTTTTGCCTTAAATTCCCCCAAATTACCTAGATACCCTTGGGACCCCAAATTTGGCTAAAATCTCCAAATCTAGCCAAAACACCCAAACTTGTTCAAAAATCATTTCAAAAACCTTGAAAGTACCCAAACTACAAAAAATTAATAAAATTGGCCAAATTACCAAAATACCCCTCCCTAACACAAAATCCTAAAAAAAATTTGAAAAAAATCCCAAAAATTCCCAAAACCTTCCAAATATTCCTAATTTCATCCCAAATATTCCCAATTTCATTTCTCTCAACTACCACATGACCCAATTTGGCCAATTTGACCATCTTTAACCAAAATCCCCAAATTTGCCTTTAAGAGACCCATTTTCCCCAAATCACCTCAAATGTTCATCAAATTGGTCCCAATTTACCTCAATTTCAATTCTAAACTCAAATTCACTCTTCATATGCCCTCAATTTCAACTATAAACTTAAATTAATCTTTCATATGATAAATTCAAACCAAATCCAAACCAAATTTACCCATGATTTGAGAAAACCCTCAACCTAATTCCAAAACCCCCAATTTGCCCCAAATTGACTATGTCCCCAAATTTCACCAAATTGATTGCCTTAATCCCAAAATTGGCACCCAATTTATGTTGAAAACTCTTCATGAGGTTCCTATTGAACTTTTCAATAATCAATTTGGAGTCCAAGGCTAACCCAACATAGACCCAAATCTTGCCCAATATACCCAAATTGACCAAATCTCCAAAATCCTTCAAATTGACCCCCCAATTGAACTCAAAACCTTTTCTATCCTTCACCAAAATTGTTCCTTACTATCACCTACACCAAATTAAACAATTAATTAGGAAAATTGACATGGCTAGCCCTTATGGCTAGCCTATCCCAAACCCAAGCTTTGGTCATTTGCACTCACTTGGATCCTTTCACCAAAAATTGACTTAACCATGTCTAAGCCACCAAAGTAATGATTTCACAGCCAGCTAAACCCTCCTAAAATCCAGGCTAAACCCTCCTAAAATCACCATGACAAGCTATGAACCAATGGATCCCCAAATTAAGGGATTTTCACCCATTTTTTGGACCTAACTTGAAATATCTCCAACATCATCACTACCCTTGGGAGATAATCATCGTTAGCCACCCCATGACATCCCTGAGCCAAGAGGTGACCAATGACTGGCGACCAATGCCTGGCCGGCCAGTCACCTTGGTGGCTGGAAAATGGCCAAAACCATGGCCAAGATAAGGGATTTTCACCCAATTCAAACCCAAAATCCAAATCAGCCCAGCTGCTCATTGGAGCTTCTCTGCCCTCCACATAAGCAATCAAATGCACCCCTCAATTGACCTTTGCAGCCAGCCTAGGCCATTATATTTAAACTACCCCTCCATGGCCAAAAGAGGAGTGCTTGAAATTCCTTGGGGAGACTCAGTAAAACTTCTTCTAGAGCTTCCTGGAGACCTCTTGAGCTTAACTAAATCTTCCTTAGCTACTCAAATCTATTGCTCGAGTTCAATTTTGGAGCTCAATTTCAAGGCCAAAATAGGACATCCTCCAAACCTCCACCAAATTCAAATTAATTGCACCCACACCATCCCAACATCAAGAGAAGAAGATGCCCCACAAAAGCCCCATCATCCGGCCACCCGAAGGTGGACTTCGACCAAACCCCCAAATCGGCCTTGGTCGAATTTGGGTCTAGGCATCTCACCACGATCAGGGGTTCCATCCTTAGGCTTCTGGCACCCACACAAAGCTTCTACAAGCATGGCTACCCCTCTTACCCTCTTAGACCAAGGTATTCAAAGTTAACCCTAAACCGAGCTTCTTTTAATTATTCATGAATATAAAGTAAATTTAAGGGTTTATCAACCATATGGATGTGTTCTGCTAGTCAATAGGAGCATTTTAAAAAAAAATTCACTCAATTTTGTTGGGAATTGAGTGAGATATTAGAGGTTCATCAACCGTATGGATGTGTTATACTAGTCAATACGAGCATTTAAAAAAAATTCACTCAATTTTGTTAACAATCGAGTGAGATATTAGCATTTTAAAATGGATGATTTTCGGGTCCAGTTCATTTGGGGCGATGACCCGTGATCGTCAGATCGAGCGTGTATTGATCGGGTGGCCCTGATCGGGTCGGACAGAGCGCGGTCCGACATGGGCGGGAATGAGCTGGCTGGCGGTGCCAATCATGTCACAACACGTGGCCTGTTCGACCCGTACGAGGTTGACATGGATAAGAGAAAAATAGGGGCCTTTTCTTATTTATTTAATCTCCAAAAATTTTAAAAATACATAACTTTGTGTAGAAAAATCACAAAAATAAAATAAAAATACCCTCTTGCTCAGTGAACAGAGGAGAACAATGTGGAATAAATCTCAAGTCCTTTTGATGCATAAAACATTTTTAATTAATTAAATACTATTTGAAATCATTTGATTCTCCATGCATATTGACAAAATCACCTTGGCTTGAAATTTTGGCGTGTTTTAGCCTCTGTCAAGGAAAACATCCTCTGATTTTTCCAAAGTCAGAGGAGGTTCTTATAAAGAGATCCATATTTTTCAAGTTTATGCACATTATTTGCTTAATTTAATCATATTAATTAGCATGTTACCTAGAAAAATCTAAGAAAATTTTGAAAGGTTTATTATGATCAGAGAGTCTTTAAGAAAAATTTTCATGAGTCAAGTCATTTAAAATGCACCTAACTTTTACAAACCCTGAATCACTAAGATAATTAATTTTGGGAAATATAAACATTTCAATGAATTAATTTTTGATCTCTACTATGGTTCATGATCCAGAGAACTCACTATAAAAATTTCAAAATATTTTGAGTTCATTTGATAACTTGAGTTGATTTTTAAAGATTAATACCACTTCGAAACTTAAATGATTTTTAAAAATCAAAATATAACTCAAAAAATCATGAAACTTAGTTTTTTGAGTTCTCTATAATCAGGGGTATTTTATAAAAAAAAATATGTATTTTAAGTAAAAACTTGATGTTTGACCTATTTTAAATATTTAAATAATTAAAAATTTATAAAAAATCACAAAAATAATAAAACTCATGAAGATGTTTTAAATTGCTTCCTAATCACTTAGGAACAATTAGAATATTTTTCCTAATTTTCTAAAAAAGGCTAAAAATAAGTTTTCACTAAAATAATTCCAATAAATCAAAGAAAAATCAGAAAAATATAAAATTTTCTCCTCTGAGTTCTCTGACCTTAGGGAGACTTTTAAAAAGTACAAAACCTAATTTTTACCATTTAAAATATTTTATTTTTATTAAATAACGAAGAACTTAAAATAATTCTAATAAATCACAAGGAATTCAAAAAAATTATGAAATTTTGTCCAAAGATTTCACTTTAGTTCTACCTCCAGTAAACATTTCAAGGGATTAGGATTTACCTTGGTTAAGTTAGGAATTTTCTTTGAAAAATCATATTTTTACTTGAAAATAATTATATAAATTAATTAAATTTTGAAAAATCACATTTTCTCCTCTGATGTCTTAATTGACCCATCAATGAGGTAGGATAAAAATTCCAAAGTCATATGAATTGAATTTGATAAATTATGAAGTGATAGCTTAAGGGAAAATGTGTAATTTTCGAAAATTAGCCTTAATTAACATTTAGGCTTAATTTAAGGAGGGAAATGGGTAACCTCTGATCTTAACCAATTTATTTGATGTTTGAAACACAAGGGGTAATATTGGGAGAAACATATCCCACTTTCTTAATTAAGTTAATGAATTTCTAAATCATTAAAAATTTGGAAGTTTATTAAAATTAAATGATTATGGACTTAGGGGTATGACTTTTGAATTCAATAATTAATCAATTTAATACCCCTATTTTGATTTTCAAGTATAACCCAAATTATGAATCATGATAACTTAAAGTTTAACTTTCAATACCAAAGAAGACACTCTCCTAGGTCTTAAGGGCTTAGTGGCGACTTAGGCCAAATCAAAATTGACAAAAATGAGGATTAGAGAATAAACATAACATAATCAAGCATTCTTGAAACACCACCAAGCCTAAATTAAAAATTGGCTAAGTGTTCAGGTTACACCAACTTGCCCTTTAAGGAAATTCACTTACATAATTTTCAAATTAAATGATATAATTTTTAAATTAAATGATAAATGATAATTACCCCTTTCTTAGGGATAATTAAGACATCAATGTTCACTGAGCATTAGAAGTATTTATAGGATGAACCATTAAGCAACATAATAAGTTTAAATGGACTCGAGGCTTTTCACCAGTTGCTGAGAGGGAGGAATGGACCTGCTTCCTCCTCCTAACTTGTTGGATACCTCAGAGGTCTATTAAACTTAATATACTTTGCTTAATTAAATCATCCTTAAACTTGTAAGGACTCACCAAAATACAACATAGAGTTAGGAAAACCACAAGAACTTTACTTTTCCTACTCTTCATAAATGCCCTCACATGCATTTTTAAGTTTCAGGTGGTGGAACGAGAAGTCTCACCAGGTACGCTTTTACAGTTTATAGTACCATCTTTTTGTGCCTTTTTTCTTACATGCTTTATGCTTACATTATTTCTTTTCATACTTGCATTTACCTACATGTATGAAAACAATATAAACTCACATGAAAGCCAAAACCAAAACTAAAATCAACCAAGATAAAATCCACTGCCACAACATTCAAAATA
>NW_018217824.1:74694-75094 GCF_001263595.1 Phalaenopsis equestris | reverse complement strand
TTAAACAACAAAGCCATAGGACTTCGAGGTTGCTTGCTTATGCAACGTAAATCCTCACATCATCTTTATGCCTTTGCATAGCCCTGCTATACAATATAAGCCCTAACTCGTCTTAGGATTCTAAGATTGTCGTTTGTCACGAACTAAATCCTCACATCTTCCAGGCTATTTGTGTGATCGTTTCACACGAATGTATGCCCTAACTAATAACATTAGCAGGAAGAAACACCTAAATTTTTCTCCTCTAAATTCAAACCAAATATTAGGATAGCTTGGGAAGTCATCAAGGTTCTCCTCTGGATCCATGACATCCCCTAGTTCTTCCTCCTTTAGATTCTATAACAAAATATTCCAAATTTAAACTAATCCCCTTTCACCCCCTTTCACACCTCTACATCCA
>NW_018217824.1:65364-74427 GCF_001263595.1 Phalaenopsis equestris | reverse complement strand
TCCTTTTCGAGTCTCATCCTCAAGTCTTGTGTTTATCCTTTGAGATAGATACAGGATTTGAGGTATAGCGCTCTTTCATTTAAACTATAAAAAATATGTTTTTCTAAAACTTTCATATTTTTCTAAAACTAGATATATATGTAAATTAAAACATCCTTCCGAAGCGGGCGACGGGAATTTGATTTCGGTGACCAACAGCTTCTTACGGGCAACTCCCTCCAACCCCCGAAATAGCGCTGACAGCTTCTGGCGACTCCGTTGGGGACTAGCTTCTCTCTCCATTTAAATCAAGGAATCTTATCTTCATACATCGGTAATGTGTTCATGTTCCTCTTGGACCAAATTACCCTTCTTTCGTTGGCATGCTTTACCCATTTCTGTCTTGGGAAAGTACAACTAACTCCTTGGACTTCAGGACTAGTTGTTCAACCATCTTTGAACAGAGGGGTTCAGAAGGCCATTAAGGACTCTTTAAATTTTACTGTGGGGTTGGATCCCCAATAGGTGTTTCGGTGGACGTGTTCCACCTGGGCGTTGTACGTTGTAAAGTTGGTACCGCACTGGGCCCTAAACTTTGCATTTCTTCGTCTCCTTCGGGTTTGGTTTGCTTTTCTGTGAATCAAGCCAAGTTGTTGCGCCTCTTTCCACTTATTTAATTTGCTAATTGAAACTATTCAATGCTTTAATCACAAGTGAAAAACAAAATTGAAAAATAAAATAATAAAGTATGCCCAACTTATAAGACACGTGCGTCAATTTGAGTACTTCTGTCGAAACTGCAAGGCAGTGGACATCGCTGACTTTCAGAAATTCTTCAAATGACAGGGAAAATGTCTTCGCCAAGGTTGATCTTTTCTTTTGCCTTTGGAATGGAGTTCGTTGCCAATAGGGATGAACTACCTGACCTGGCAGTTATTAAATTTGGACAAGGGTTCGATGATATTGGAGTCAAGTTCGGAAAGGTGGCCTTCATAGTGATGAAGTTTGAAACAGATAAGTCCGTGGAGCCTATTATAGAGTTCAAATTGAAGTCTACCAAAGAATTCTCCCCTTTAAAGGTGTTGATTGAAAAGAGGCCTACTAGTGTTGAAAAGTCTGTCGTTGAGTTGGAATTTCTCTGAGAACTATTTCTGCTCCAACTACCGGATTCACCGTCACCGCGCCAACTATTTTGCCAAGTAAGGGAGAAGATATTCTACATGAAGAAGCATTAGTTGACGCTTATGCCTCATTGCTTTTTGGATTTGAGATTGGGTCCAATTCAAAGCCTGCACAACTAGTAAAGGCATAGGAAAGGAGGCGCAACCAAGAAATTTTGAAAGCCAAACAACCTCGGCAATCCCGCCAACAACATGCACAACAATATGGCCAGTCTAGCCAACAACCCCCTCAGGGAAGATCATACCGAGCAGAGAATAAGAGGATATCCTTGGCAGACGACTGAAAGGGGTGTATTCCTTCAAAGAGGAAGCCGTGTCGAAGATGTTCCATGAATGACTAAAGGAATTTAGTCTACCAAACTAGTCTACCAAACCCAAAAAAGCCAGAGGAAGCCAATATGAAAGATCATCCTCAATATTATCCATACCAGCAGTTACTCGACCATACCATAGAAAAATGCTTTGTCTTCAAGGATTGGCAAAAGTGGAAATGTAACGATCCCGAAAGAGTATTTGAAAGAACCTGAAAAAGGTTCCGTAAATATGATTTTGATTGATTCAATTAACTTCTACACAACCACACCAGTGCTCAACAAAAGAAAAGATATTCTTCAGAAATCCCCAATTGACCTAAAAGTAATCAAATGAAGCTCGATTAATGCTAAGTTGGAGAGACTCCGAGCTAATATTGCGCGATTATCTGAAGAACAAGGAAAATATATGAATGATGAAAATTACGATGTGTCAGATTACATGGACGAAATATTAACAGAAATCAATGTCGTCGAGACCCAGGCAGATTTGTCTGTGCGCGACGCTCCATCTTCTGGTGTGGAGAACACCACCATGAGAGGCAAGAGTCCACCCAACAAAGGGACGAACATATCAATCGTCTCAAAAAGAAAATCGAAGAATTGATGACCACCATTATTACAATGCAAAAACAGTCACAATCACCGCAGATGACACTTCTAAAAATGAACCAACCAGAAACCATTCATGTTGCAGATGAAAGGAAAGAGTTCACCTCTGATGAACAACCAAAGAAATACTACGCTCCGACAAATCTTTTTACAAACAGCAGCTCTAACTCGTCGAATGTCTTCACCGCTCTGTTGGGCAACTCGGCATACCAATCAAACGCTATTCCTGATAGGCTACTAACAAACTGTTGGAAGAGTAAAGCTTCGTTATTTCTTGTGTTGCCACAACTGGCTCATAAATATGCTATGTGTTGTTTGGGATTTCCAGTCCCATCAAATATCTTAAAGTTTGGTGTCACAAAACCCTTAGGGTAGGGTACAACATCAAACTTTAAGATATTTGATGGGACTGGAAATCCCAAACAACACATAGCATATTTATGAGCCAGTTGTGGCAACACAAGAAATAACGAAGCTTTACTCTTCCAACAGTTTGTTAGTAGCCTATCAGGAATAGCGTTTGATTGGTATGCCGAGTTGCCCAACAGAGCGGTGAAGACATTCGACGAGTTAGAGCTGCTGTTTGTAAAAAGATTTGTCGGAGTGCAGCATCATGTTTCTATTAGAGATCTCGTGGTAGAAAACAAAAGCCTAATGAGACTTTAGTGGATTATATCCTGAGGTGGAGAAACCTTAGCATGAAATTCGAACCTCAGCTATAGGAACATCATGCAATTGAGATTCTACTCAAGAGCATTCATGGGCCAGTAGCTTTCTTGCTTAAGGGCCTCACCATCAAATCCTTCAAAAAGCTACTTAACAAAGCTAGCAATCTACAAGAAGAAGTCAAGTATATGGATTCTCACGAGATGGACGAGAAGTCCATGGTAACCAAGATATTCGAGAAGAAATCTAGGACAGTTGATGTGGTTAGCAGAAGAAAACGACAATTACAAATATAAGTCGAACAATGACAACAAACCTTCAAACATCTTCAGCAATCATCTCAGCAGAGAATTATTCAACAATCATCTCAGCAGAGACCTTACTAGACATATGAAAGACAAGTTCCAATCATGAACACTCGAACAAATAGCGCGACGCTCCATCTTCTGGTGTGGAGAACACCACCATGAGAGGCAAGAGTCCACCCAACAAAGGGACGAACATATCAATCGTCTCAAAAAGAAAATCGAAGAATTGATGACCACCATTATTACAATGCAAAAACAGTCACAATCACCGCAGATGACACTTCTAAAAATGAACCAACCAGAAACCATTCATGTTGCAGATGAAAGGAAAGAGTTCACCTCTGATGAACAACCAAAGAAATACTATGTCCAAAGCGTCATACCAGAACATGAATTTAAATAAATGGTTGAACAAGTTCGGGAGGCCTTAACCTAGTCTAAGAGTGGTGCATTGACTTTAAAAGGTAGACCCTACCCTGAGGAGTTTGATGTTGTACCCTACCCTAAGGGTTTTGTGACACCAAACTTTAAGATATTTGATGGGACTGGAAATCCCAAACAACACATAGCATATTTATGAGCCAGTTGTGGCAACACAAGAAATAACGAAGCTTTACTCTTCCAACAGTTTGTTAGTAGCCTATCAGGAATAGCGTTTGATTGGTATGCCGAGTTGCCCAACAGAGCGGTGAAGACATTCGACGAGTTAGAGCTGCTGTTTGTAAAAAGATTTGTCGGAGTGCAGCATCATGTTTCTATTAGAGATCTCGTGGTAGAAAACAAAAGCCTAATGAGACTTTAGTGGATTATATCCTGAGGTGGAGAAACCTTAGCATGAAATTCGAACCTCAGCTATAGGAACATCATGCAATTGAGATTCTACTCAAGAGCATTCATGGGCCAGTAGCTTTCTTGCTTAAGGGCCTCACCATCAAATCCTTCAAAAAGCTACTTAACAAAGCTAGCAATCTACAAGAAGAAGTCAAGTATATGGATTCTCACGAGATGGACGAGAAGTCCATGGTAACCAAGATATTCGAGAAGAAATCTAGGACAGTTGATGTGGTTAGCAGAAGAAAACGACAATTACAAATATAAGTCGAACAACATCAACAAACCTTCTAACGTCCTCATCAGAATATTCAACAATCATCTCAGCAGGGACCTTACCAGACATATGAAAGACAAGTTCCAATCATGAACACTCGATCAAGTGGGATATACTCTTTTAAAGATGAAGCGACAAAAAAGATGTTCCACCATCTGATCAAGAATCCCAAGTTCAGATTGCCCAAGTCAAAGAAGCCTGACAAGGTCAACAAGAAAGGACATCCGAGATATTGCCCGTACCACAGGTTCGTTGGACACACCATAGAAGAGTGTTGCAGTTTCAAAGACTCGCTTGAGGAGAAGTTCAAGAATGGGGACATAATGATCCCAGAAGAATATTTGAAAGAAACCTGAAAGAGGTTCTATCAATATGATTTTGGTCGATCTGTTTGTTCCAACTCATTCCTATGCAACTGCCAATGAATGAAATGCCTCTTGGTTACTATTGTATTACTATTTTTGTTTAAATTGGAAATTAGCATGATCAATGTTAGTCCATCCCATCCCTCCCACCACAATTAATGAAAAGAAAGAGTTTGTTGTTGTTCAAAATTTTTTTAATATTTGAAAAAAAAAACTCATCACCTTAAAAGAAAAATTTGGATAAGACTATGACTTCAAGGGAGAATGAAATTAATGCCCTAATAACTGAGTCATCCACTATAAAAAATTTGGACTGAGTCCTAAGTTGATTTCAAAATAAGATAGTGTGGTTGAAATACGAATAGTTGACTCGGGATATCACGAGCCTTTTAATTTCCTGACACGTGACTGGGTCCTGACTTTCAAACAAGTTATAATATTCCAGAATTGAACTTAAGAAACATTTGAGGATTATTAGTCAGGGGAATTTGGACATTCAAAATCTTTAAAAGAAATATGTTCCACCAGATATAGTAATTCTCAAAAAACAAAGGGAGTAAGAAAAATTTTGTGAAAATCCCCCAAGAAGAAGCTTGAGGTGAGCTTATAATCAAAAATTGGTGTTTGAATTAAGACATTCAAAATCTTTAAATCATGCTCTACCAGATATAGTAATTCTCAACAAAACATGAGAAAAGAAAAAAAAAACAAAAGAAAAAAAAATGATGTGAAAAGTTTGATCCAAAGAAATCAAAGTAAAAAAGAAAAGTCTCACTGAGAAGAAACTTGAGGTGGACGTATAATAAAAAATTGGTGTCCGAGTTTCCCTTGATTAATGAAACTTAAAATGCTCTCTTAAGAAAATTCTTCTGATGTTATATTAAAAAAAAGTTCAATGATCTTGAGTCTTTTGGTCGGTTATTAATTGACTCAAAAATATCTTTGGAAAACAAAAAATGTTTTGATCACACGACCAAAATTTTGAAATCTACTTGGGCTCAGTAAGAAAGAATTAAAGAAATGACGATGATATTAGCGGTTGATGGAAATTCAAACCTGAAGTCATATCCTTCAGTGTCCAATAAATACAACTCAAACTTCATCTGGAGGAACGTTAGAAAGATTTCTCAAAGACAACTTCAACAACTTTTACAGAATCTGCAACAAATCAAATGATGACTACTACAAATGGAGCTACAAACTTGCGGCCTCTTCAGTTGTGGTTTTCTTAGAGATAACACATCTTTATAGGTACTTGAAAGAATATAATTCCGATAGCACCTTAAAGAGTGGGTTATGCTCTAACACTTGTCCTTGGTCAGTGGACGATACTTCAAGAAACACTGTGCCCCGTGTTTCAAAGACAGACTCATCCTTAGAAGCTCAGATGTCACCCTTGTCTGAAACTGGGTCCAAATCCTAAAACAAATGCAACAAAATAAAAATCATCATTGAAATAAAATTTTGTACCTCGTAAATTTTTGTGAGTCTCTACACAGACATTTCAATAAAATTCTGCACTGTACAAACTTATACAGACGTTCTCCGCACTTTGCAAAATTTTCATGATCTCTGTATATATAAATCTCAGAAAAATTCTTCATATTCCCTGCATGAGCCAGATCTCAGCAAAATTCTTCATCAATCTTTGCACAAATTGAACCTCAACAAAATTTCAGTTCTTTGAGCTCGGGGTCCCGATTTTTTTTTCCTTACCAATGTCAATCTTCATAAATTCTACTAGTTTCCAACAAATTCGAAACACTATATTTTAGAGGATGAGGATTTCACATCTGATTCCGCATTGCTTAGCAATGATTCACACTATATTTTAGAGGATGAGGATTTCACATCCGATTCCGCATTGCTTAGTAATGGTTCACACTATATTTTAGAGGATGAGGATTTCATATCCGATTCCACATTGCTTTACAATGATTCACACTTTACTTTAGAGGATGAGGATTTCACATCCGATCTGCATTTCTCAGTGATGGTTCACACTATATTTTAGAGGATGAGGATTTCACATCCGATTCTGCATTGCTTTGCAATGGTTCAACAATATTTTAGAGGTTGAGGATTTTATATCCGATTCCGCGTTGCTTTAGGAGTCCCTCCTATCGCAATATTTCAAATCAAATTATACGATATTCTAGAGGTTGAGGACCGATTCCACATCCGATTCCACATTGCTTTAGGAGCCCCTCCTATCGTAATCTTTCAAATCAAATTCCAGAGATTGAGGATTTTACTTCCAATTTTGCATTGCTTTAAGTTCTCATCCTATTGTAATATTTAAAATCAAATCCAGAGGTTGAAGATTCCACATCTGATTCCGCATTGCTTTAGGTTCTCATCCTATTGCAATCTTTCAAATCAATTCTAGAGGTTGAGGATTCTACATCCGATTATGCGTTGCTTTAGGTTCTCATCCTATTGCAATTTTTCAAATCAAATCTAGAGGTTGAGGATTTTACATCCGATTTCACTTTGCTTTAGGAGCCCCTCTTATCGCAATCTTTCAAATCAAATTTTAGAGGTAGAGGATTTTACATCCGTTTCCATGTTGCTTTAAGAGCTCCTCCTATTGCAATTTCTTAAATAAAATTCTAGAGGTTGAGGATTTTACATCCGATACCACATTTCTTTAGGAGCTCCTCCTGTTGTAATATTTAAAATCAAATTTTAGAGGATGAGGATTCAAATATCTGATTCTGCATTGAGCGTTGCTTTAGGTTCTCATCCTATTACAATCTTTCAAATCAATTCCAGAGGTTGAGGATTTCACATCCGATACCGCATTGCTTTAGGAGCTCCTCCTATTGAAATCTCTTAGGAGCTCCTCCTATTGCAATTTCTCAAATCAAATTTCAGAGGTTGAGGATTTCACATCCGATACCATGTTGCTTTAGGTTCTCATGCTATTACAATCAATCTTTTAAATCAAATCTAGAGGTTGAAGATTTTACATCCAATGCCGCATTGCTTTAGGAGCCCCTCCTATCGTAATCTTTCAAATCAAATTTTAGAGGTAGACAATTTTACATTTGATTCCGTGTTGCTTTAGGAGCTCCTCCTATTGCAATCTTTTAAATAAAATTCCAGAGGTTGAGTATTTTACATCCAATACCGCATTGCTTTAGGAGCTCCTCCTATTGCAATCTTTCAAATCAAATTCTAAAGGTTGAGGATTCTACATCCGATTCTGCGTTGCTTTAGGTTCTCATCCTATTACAATCTTTCAAATAAATTCCAGAGGTTAAGGATTTCACATCCGATACCGCGTTGCTTTAGGAGCTCCTCCTATTGCAATTTCTCAAATCAAATTTCAGAGGTTGAGGATTTCACATCCGATACCGTGTTGCTTTAGGTTCTCATGCTATTGCAATCTTTTAAATCAAATCTAGAGGTTGAAGATTTTAAATCGGATACCGTGTTGCTTTAGGATCTCCTCCTATTGCAATCTTTCAAATCAAATTCTAGAGATTGAAGATTTTAGATCTGATACCATGTTGCTCTAGGACCTCATCCTATTGCAATCTTTCAAATCAAGTTTTAGAGGTTGAGGAAAATTCCAGAAAATTCCAGAGGTTGAGGATTCTACATCCAATTTCGTGTTGCTTTAGGTTCTCATCCTATTGCAATCTTTCAAATCAAATTCTAGAAGTTTAAAATTTCATGTTTGATACCACATTGCTTTAGGAGGTCCTCCTATTGTAATCTTTCAAATTAAAATCTAGAGGTTGAGGATTTCACATCCGATACCGCGTTGCTTTAGGAGCTCCTCCTATTGCAATCTTCCAAATCAAATCCTACGATATACTAGAGGTTGAGGATTTTATATCCGATTCCGCATTGCTTTAAGAACCCCTCCTATCGCAATCTTTCGAATCAAATTCAACGATATTCTTGAGGTTGAGGGAATAAGCCCTTATATTAATTCAAGGCATCCTATTCTCATCTTTTGAAATCAGTTTTAAGACCACCTTAAATGGATTATGACATCTAATTCTTATTTTGGGATTGATACCTAAATTTCAATTCCCACCTCGAGGTCCGCACTTACATACTAATTCCCATCCTTCATAAATGCTTGAAATTTCATAACTCAAAATTCACTCTCTAATCCCCAGCGAGAGTCCCTACTCCTTGATTTCAATCCGACGATCACCTGCTAGTTCCCCAGCAGAAACAAATCACATACACTACTCTACACATATTTTCGGGTCTGTTGACTTAAGAGTTTGTATTAGTTTTTGTTGATCTCGTCGGTCAACGCCAATACGCGCGGTGTGCTTGTCCAGCACACCACACCTATTGGGGGTCCGTTTGTTGACCTCATTTTTGGTTGAGGTTTAGTTTTTCCTCTTTAGTAGCCTAAGGTCTAGCCATTGGACTTTCCTATTGACAAGTCTTAGAAAACTAGAAAAAATAGCCTCACCATTAGAAATTCTATCTTCTTCTCTACTCAACTTGAAGTTCCAAATGTTGGTCTCAACCTCGGTCTCAACCTCTAAATACTTATTAGGT
>NW_018217824.1:0-65354 GCF_001263595.1 Phalaenopsis equestris | reverse complement strand
AACCTCTAGCACTTAGTAAGTGGGGTCAATATGGGGGAGCTCAAGAAGAGTGTTGGACCTTAGGCTGGACCTTAGGCTTGACTCTGGGTGTTGGTCTGGAGCTAGGGCACTCACTACACTCACTACACTCACTGCACTCACTACACTCACTGCACTCATAATCACTCACAACCCTAAACTCAAATTTCTAGCCTAGGTCCCTTATCTTTTTGTGATACTCATGTAGATGGTCCCTTAAACCTACCAGGCCTAGAGTTATGGTTTGGCTAAGACCACTATGTAGAGGACCCAAAATGGGATTTTCATTAGTCCATGGCTTATTGATGGTAGTTGGTACTCCAAGTCTACCAAGATACCCAACCTACCATTTTGCCCCTAAATAGATACCCTTGGGTCCCCAAATTTGGCTAAAATCTCCAAATCTAGCCAAGATACCCAAACTTGTTCAAAAATCATTTCAAACACCTTGAAAGTACCCAAACTACCAAAAATTACCAAAATTTGCCAAATTACCAAAATACCCCTCCCTAATAAAAAATCCCAAAAAAAATTTGAAAAAATTCCAAAAATTACCAAAACCTTCCAAATATTCCTAATTTCATTTTTCTCAACTATCACATGACCTAATTTGGCCAATTTGACCATCCTTAACCAAAATCCCCAAGTTTGCCTTTAAAAGACCCATTTTCCCCAAATCACCTCCAATGTTCATCAAATTGGTCCCAATTTACCTCAATTTCAATTCTAAACTCAAATTCACTCTTCATTTGACTAATTCAGACCACATCAAAACCAAATTGACCCATAATTGAACCAAATTGACCCATAATTTGAGCCCAATTTCAACCTAATTCCAAAACCCCCAAGTTGCCCCAAATTGACTATGTCCCCAAATTTTACCAAATTGATTCCCTTAATCCAAAAATTGGCACCCAATATATGTTGAAAACTCTTCATGAGGTTCCTATTGACCATTTTAAATAATCAATTTGGACTTATCCCAAGTCTAACCCAATCTAGACCCAAATCTAGCCCAATATACCCAAATTGACCAAATCTCCAAAATCCTTCAAATTGACCCCCCAATTGAACTCAAAACCCTTTCTATCCTTCACCAAAATTGTTCCTTAAAATCACCTACACCAAATTCGATAATTAGTTAGGCCAATTGACATGGCTAGCCTAGCTCAAACTCAAGTTTTGGTCATTTGCACTCACTTGGACCCTTTCACCAAAAATTAACTTAACCATGTCTAAGCCACCAAAGTAATGATTTCACAGCCACCAAAACCTTCCTAAAGACCAGGCTAAACCATCCTAAAATCACCATGACAAGCTATGGACCAATGGATCCCCAAATTAAGGGATTTTTACCAATTTTTGGACCTAACTTGAAATATCTCCAACATCATCACTTACCCTTGGGAGATAATCATCATTAGCCACCCCATGACATCCTTGAGCCAAGAGGTGACCAATGCCTGACCGACCCGCCTCCTTGGTGGCTGGAAAATGGACAAAACCATGGCCAAGTCAAGGGATTTTCACCCAATTCAAACCCAAAAGCCAAATCAGCCCAACTGCTCATTGGAGCTTCTCTGCCCTCCACATAAGCAACCAAATGCACCCCTCAATTGACCCTAGCAGTAAGCCTAGGACATTTTATTTAAACTCCCCCTCCATGGCCAAAAGAGGAGAGCTTGAAATTCCTTGGGGAGACTTATTAAAACTTCTTCCAGAGCTTCCTGGAGACCTCTTGAGCTTAACCAAACCTTTCTTAGCCACTCAAATCCATTGCTTGAGTTTAATTTTGGAGCTCAATTTCAAGGCCAAAATAGGACATCCTCCAAACCTCCACCAAATTTAAATTAATTGCACCCACACCATCCCAGCATCAATAGAAGAAGATCCCCCATAAAAGTCCCATCATCCGACCACCCTAAAGTGGACTTCGACCAAACCCCCAAATCAGCCTTGGTCGAATTTAGGTCTAGGCATTTCACCATGACCAGGGGCTCCATCCCTAGGCTTCTGGCACCCACACAAAGCTTCTACAAGCATCCAATCGAGGCTACCCCTCTTGGACCAAGGTATTCAAAGTTAACCCTAAACCGAGCTTCTTTTAATTATTCATGAATATAAAGTAAATTTAAGTGTTTATCAACCATATGGATGTGTTCTACTAGTCAATACGAGCATTTTAAAAAAAATTCACTCAATTTTGTTGAGAATCAATTGAGAATCAAGTGAGATATTAGGAGATATTAGCATTTTAAATGGACGGTTTTCAGGTCCAGTTCATTTGGGATGATGACCCGTGACCGTCAGATCGAGCGTGTATTGATCGGGTGGCCCTGATCGCGTCAGACAGAGCGCGGTTCGATATGGGCAGGAATGAGATGGCTGGTGGTGCCAATCACGCAGAGACACGTGGCCTCTTCGATTCGTATGAGGTTCACATGGATAAGTAGAAAAATAAGGGTCTTTTCTTATTTATTTATTCTCTAAAATTTCAAAAATACATAACTTTGTGTAGAAAAATCACAAAAATAAAATAAAAATACCCTCTTGCTCAGTGAACACCCTCTTGCTCAGCCTCTTGCTCAGTGAACAAAGGAGAGCAATGTGGAATAAATTTCAAGTCTATTTGATGAATAAAATATTTTTAATTAATTAAAAACTGTTTGAAATCATTTGATTCTCCATGCAAATTGACACATCACCTTATCTCGAAATTTTGGCATGTTGTAGCCTATATCAAGAAAAACATCCTATGATTTTTCCAAAGTCAGAGGAGGTTCCTATACAGAGATTCATATTTTTCAAGTTATATACATTATTTTCTTAATTTAATCATAATAATTAGCATGTTACCTAGAAAAATCTAAGAAAATTTTAGAAAAATCTAAGAAAATTTTGAAAGGTTTATTATGATTAGAGGTTTATTATGATTAGAGAGTCTTTAGGAAAATTTTTCATGAGTCAAGTCATTTGAAATGCACATAATTTTTACAAACCCTAAATCACCAAGATAATTAATTTTAGGAAATATAAACATTTAAATGACTTAATTTTTGATCTTTACTGTGGTTTATGATCCAAATAACTCACTATAAAAATTTCAAAATATTTTGAGTTCATTTGATAACTTAAGTTGATTTTTAAAGATAAATACCACTTTTGAAACTTAAATGATTTTTAAAAATCAAAATAACTCAAAAAATAATGAAACTTAGTTTTTTGAGTTCTTTGTAATCAGGGCATATTTAAAATAAAAACTTGATTTTTAGCCCATTTTAAATATTTAAAAATTCATAAAAATCACAAAAATAATAAAGCTCATGGAAATATTCTAAATTGCTTCTTGATCACTTAGGAATAATTAGAATATTTTTTCTAATTTTCTAAATAAATATATTGAATTTCAAAGCTTAAAAACATTTTTTAAAGGTTAAAATGAGTTTTCACTAAAATAATTCTAATAAATCAAAGAAAAATCAGAAAATATAAAATTTGCTCCTCTAAGTTCTCTAACCTTAGGGAGACTTTTAAAAAATACAAAACCTAATTTTTACCATTTAAAATATTTTATTTTTATTAAATAGCGAAGAACTTAAAATAATTCTAATAAATCACAAGGAATTCAAAAAATTATGAACTTTTGTCCAAAGGTTTCGTTTTTTAGGTCTACCTCCAGTAAAAATTTCAAGGGATTACAATTTATGTTGGTCAAGTTAGGAATTTTCTTTGAAAAATCCTATTTTTGCATGAAAATAATTATATAAAATAAATTAAATTTTGAAAAATCATATTTTCTCCTCTGATGTCTTAATTGACCCATGAATGAAATAAGATAAAAATTTCAAAGTCATTTGAATTGAATTTGACAAATTATGAAGTGTTAGAGCCTTGGGGGAAAATGTGTAATTTTGGAAATTTAGCCTTAATTAACATTTAGGCTTAATTCAAGGAAGGAAATTGGTAACCTCTGATCTTAATCAATTTATTTGTTGTTTGAAATATAAGGGGTGAATTGGTAGAAACCAACCTCACTCTCCAAATTGAAAAATATAAGTTAATAAATTTCTAAATTATTAAAATTTGGAAGTTTATTAAAATAAAATGAACCTTGGACTTAGGGGTATGACTTTTTCAGTCAATAATTAATCAATTTAATACCCCTATTTGATTTTCAAATAAAAATTTAAATTATGAGTCATGACCATTTAAAGCTTAACCTTTTCAAAACTAATTAAGACACTCACCTAGGTCTTAAGGGCTTCGTGGCGACATAGGCCAAATCAAAATTGACTAAAATGAGGATTAGAGAAATAAACCTAACATAATCAAGCATCCTTGAAACACCACTAAGCCTAAATTAAAAATTGGCTAAGTGTTTAGGTTACACCAACTTGCCCTTTAAGGAAATTCACTCACATAATTTTCAAATTAAATGATAAATGATAATTACCCCTTTCTTATGGATAATTAAGACATCAATGTTCACTGATCATTAGAAGTATTGATAAACAGGATGAACCATTAAGCAACATAATTAGTTTAAATGGACTCGAGGCTTTTCACCAGTTGGTGAGAGGGAGGCATGGACATGCTTCCTCCTCCTAACTTGTTAGATACCTCAGCGGTCTATTAAACTTAATATACTTTGCTTAAGGAAATCATTCTAATTAAACGTTTAAAGACTCACCAAAATACAACATAGAGTTAGGAAAACCACCAGAACTTTATTTTTCCTACTCTTCATAAATGCCCTCACATGCATTTTTAAGTTTCAGGTGGTGAAACGAGAAGACTTGCCAGGAACCCTTTTACAGTTTATAGTACCTTCTTTTTGTGCTTTTTTCCTTACATGCTTTATTCTTACGTTATTTCTTTTCATACTCGCATTTACCAACATGTATGAAAAAAAAATAAACTCGCATGAAAACCAAAACCAAAATCAAAACCAAAATTAAAATCAATAAAATCAACCAAGATAAAATTCACCGCCACAACATTCAAAGTATAAAATAACTCAAAATTTAATCACAAACATCACATAAAACTACAATTTCAACTAAATTAAGACGTCTCTATCGGACGATCAGGAATCCCTCGGAGGAGGTAACCCACGGTTGCTAACAAGGTTTCCCACGGTCTAAATGAAATTATGGAACTCATTAAGTTGAGTTTAGTAAGTTCATTTTGACTAAGTGAATCTAATATAAAATAGGGGTGCCACAATGAGGGAACTGTAAGATCCTAACCGGTGTCGTTCTAATCAACTTTAATACGCCCCTATAAAATTTAAAGAACTTCAACCATAGGGCCACCTGATTTGACACTATAACTTGATACACTAGAAAACTCAAAGTCGTCGCGACAGGAGCTTGGAGCTAGCATGGTGGGGAGCACGACCATCTTCAACAGCAAAACCTGTCTTCCCCAGCTAAACCAATCTTCCTTCCTTAGACTTAAACAACAAAGCCATAGGACTTCGAGGTTGCTTGCTTATGCAACGTAAATCCTCACATCATCTTTAGGCCTTTGCATAGCCCTGCTATACAATATAAGCCCTAACTCGTCTTAGGATTCTGAGCTCTGTTGTACAATCTAAGCCCTAACTCGTCTTAGGATTTTGAGGTTGTCATTCGTCACGACCTAAACCCGTCCATCTTCAAGGCTATTTGTGTGATCGTCTCGCACGAATGTAAGGCCTAAACAAGTAAAATTTGCAGGATGAAACACTTAAACATTTTCTCTCCAAAATTGAAGCCAAACCATAGGATGGTCCGGGAAGTCACTGAGGTTCTCCTCTGGATCTATGACATCCCCTAGCCTCTCTTCCTTTGGATTCTACAATAAATGTTCCAAATTTGAGTCATTCCCCTTTCACACCTCTTTGTCCGATTTTGTTGAAAAGTCCTAATCCTTTTGACATCTTTGAAGATAATATTTCTTGATTTTTATCGAGAGTTTTATTAGGTGACTTCAGTTATCTAAAATGTAATTAACTATAGGGTCTTGCATTTATAGGAAGGTTGTCCGAACCCATCTTAATATAAACTCTATTTAATTCTTCATATTAAATGGGGGAACCTGTCGGCAAATAAATGGTTTCGAAGACCAAATGGATTTCATATATTTCTTAGTTTATTTGATTGAGCCTCATCCTCATGTCTTGTGTTTATCCTTTAAGATAGATACAGGATTTGAGGTACAACGCTCTTTAATTTAAACTATGAAAAATATTGGTTCAGTTTGATTTCATATTTTTCTAAGACTATATATATATATATAAATTAAAACGTCATTCCAAAGCGGGCGACAGAATTTTGATTCCGGTGACCGACAGCTTCTTACGGGCAACTCCCTCCAACCCCCGAAATAGCGCCGACATGCATATTTATTATTATATATATCGTATGTATTTTGAAATATTGAAAAAATAATTGCAAAATTAACACAAAAAATTCGCCATCATCAAGTTTTTGGCGTTGTTGCCGGGGAAGTAACAGAAAGTAATAGTAGAAAGTTATTTTTATTTTAAAAGCTAAAAAAAAAGAGATTTTGTAGTTTAGCTTGAACATTTTCTTATTTAAGTGTGTTTGCTTATTTTCAATTACTTGTTTTATTTGTTTATGTGTGGTGTAAAATCTGAAAAATTAGTACCTTACAATTCTGAATTAGAAAAAACTATTAGAAAAATTTGAAAACAACAAAAAGAGATAGATCATATTAGCAAAATGGCTTGTATTTTGATTAATGCTTAAAATTAAAATGAACATCATGAGAGACCTTTAAGAGATTATGCTAATCATATAGTAGGTAAAATTCATTTGAGTATATAAAACCCTGATGTAGCTGCTAATTTTTTTGAGCTTAAACATGCTATTATCCAAATGATACAAAACAATCAGTTTAGGTGAACACCAACTGCAAATAGTTGCATATCGAAGAAGATAGATCAATATGGAATTAATTATTCTCAAACATCAACCATTCTTGAGGAAAATTCATTGGGACAGATGATAGAATCTCAATTTTCTTATGAGACCTCAAATGAAAAAAATAATCATTCTAATAATCCTTATGTTAATTATTATAATCCCGGTTGGAAGAATCATCCAAATTTAAGTTGGAGTAAAAATAACTCTAATGCTGCAAATCCCCAATGGGGAAACAACTCTACAAACCCATTGAAAAACTCCAACAATCAAGGAAATCTAATTTATAAACCTTATTACCCCCTAGGATTTAATAATTTACAAAGTAAGGAGAAAAAATTATCAATGAAAAAATTGATATTGCAACTGGGAAGTCAATTACAAGTTAAGGAGCTGCAATTAGAAACATGAAAAATCAATTGGGATGTATTGCTACCGCACTTAGCAATAAAATTCAAGGAACATTGCCTAGTAATGTTGAAGTAAATCCTAAAGATCAGAACAAAGAGCACATTAAAGCTATTCAACTTACAACTAGAAAAGAAGTAGAAAACAGACTTCAAGAAGAAGTTGAAAAGAATTAGAAGAAAGAGTTCAACGAGAAGTTACAATTAAAAAAGATGGGGTGGAAAATGAAAATTCTGGTAAAGATTTTCATTGTGAGTCAGAATGTCCCATTAAACCAATGAAAATCACTGTAGGAAGACCACCGCCTCTATTTCCTCAAAGATTGAAGCAGAAAAATAGAGACAATCAATTTTCAAAATTTTTAGAAATATTAAGGATACTAACGATAAACATTTCATTTATTGAAGCTTTGGAATAAATGTCAAGCTATGTAAAGTTCATGAAGGATATACTTAATAAAAAGAGGAAGTTTGTACATAATGAGACTATTGCACTAAGTGAAGAGTGTAACACTATAATTTAGAAAAAGCTTCCTGAAAATCTTAAAGATCCTGGAAGTTTTACAATTCCTTGTCCTATTGGTGAATGATTTTATAGAAAAGCTTTATGTGATTTAGGAGTCAGTATTAATCTTATGCCATTATCAATTTTTAGAAGGTTGGGTTTAGGAGATATTTCACCTATGACTGTAACCCTTTAGTTAGCTGATCATTCGATTAACTATCCTAATAGAGTTATAGAAGATGTGTTGGTAAAAGTTGATAAATTTATCTTTCCTGTGGACTTTATTGTATTAGATATGTAGGAAGATAAAGAAATTCCTATCATTTTAAGAAGACCATTCCTTGCCACTGGAAGAGCTTTGATAGATGTGTAGAAAGCAGAACTAACTATGAGAGTTAGTGATCAAGAGGTTACATTTAACATTGCAAAATCAATGAGATACCCTACAAAAAAACAAGTGATTGAATGCTTCAGAATAGATGTTAATCAATATTTCAAGAAGACGTTTGAAAGAGAATTTGAAAAGAAATATATGGAATATCAAGATGAGGATAAAATTCAAGATGAATCTACGGAAGTGAGTAAAGAAGATTTGGATTTTGTTTGGAAAAAAATTGAGATGTTAGATTTTACCAAAAATGACAAGAATCTGATTTCATCGATTGAGAAACCTCCTGAACTAGAACTGAAAACACTTCCTACACATTTAAAGTATGTATTCTTAGGAGATTTATCTACATTACCTATTATAGTATCCTCAAAATTAACTGATAGGCAAGAACAATAGTTATTGAAAATGTAAAAAGATATAAGAAAGTTTTTGGATTGACATTACGTGATGTTAAAGGAATTAATCCTTCAATTTGTATGCATAAAATTTTATTGGAAGATCAACATAAACCAAGAGCTGATCCTCAAAGAAGATTAAATCCTATGATGAAAGTGCTTGTTAAGAAAGAAATTTTAAAATGGTTAGATGCTGGAATAATATATCTACTTTCACACAGTGCTTGGGTAAGTCCATTTCAATGTGTTCCAAAGAAAGGAGGTATGACTGTAGTGACAAATGAGCATAATGAATTAATTTCAACAAGACAAGTCATTGGTTGGCGAATTGTCATAGAATATAGAAAATTAAATTCTGCCACCAGGAAGGATCATTTTCCTTTACCCTTTTTGGATAAGAAGTTGGATAGGCTGGCTGGGCACAAATATTTTTGTTTTCTAAATGGATATAATTATTATCATCAAATATCTATTACTCTATAGGATCAGTAGAAAACAACATTTAATAGTCCTTACGAAACTTTTGCTTTTCGGCGAATGCCCTTTGGATTCTTTATAGCACCTGCAACATTTCAAAGATGTATGCTGTCAATTTTCAGTGATTTAATTGAAAAAGGGATTGAAGTCTTTGTGGAAAATTTTTCTATGTTTGGAACTTCATTTGAAATATGTCTAAATAATTTAGAGAAAGTTCTGGAATGAAGTGAAAAGACTCTCTCATATTGAATTGAGAGAAATGTCAATTTATGGTAGAAATTATGCTTGGGCATAAAATTTCGAAAATGACATAGAAGTAGATCCTGCAAAAATTCATGTTATATCAAACCTACTTCCACCTACTACAGTAAAAGGAGTTAGGAGCTTTTTAGGACATGTTGGATTTTACAAGCGATATATCAAAGATTTTTCAAAAATTACAAAATCTTTATGCCAACTTCTGGGAAAAGATGTCAAATTTGACTTCAACTAAGATTGCCTTAAAGCCTTTAAAACTTTAAAGAAAAAATTGATCACTGCTCCTATAATTGTTTCACCTGTTTCACCAGATTGGGAGGATTGGGAGAAACCTTTTGAATTAACATGTGATGCTAGTGATTATGCAATTGGAGCTGTTTCAGGGCAGAAATATGATAAGATTTTTAAAGTTATATACTATGCTAGTAAGACTCTTAATGATGCTTAGATTAACTACACCACCACTGAAAGAGAGTTATTAGCTATTGTATATGCTTTCGATAAGTTTAGATCAAATTTGATTGGAGCTAACTGTATAGTGCATATTGATCATTCGACCATTAAATATTTGATACAAAAGAAGGATGCGAAACCAAGATTAATTAGATGGGTACTTCTAATGCAAAAGTTTAATTTTGTGATAGTCAATAGAAAAGGTACTAATAATCAAATTGATGATCATCTATTTAGGCTAGAACAGGAAGAAATACCTGATTTGGAAAAAATGAAGCCGATGAACAACTTTATGCTATAAAAGGATGGGAAATACCTTGGTATGCTAATTTTATAAATTATATTGTTAGTGGTATTTTACCTTATGAGGTGACAAAATAATAGGAAAAGAAATTCATTTTTGATGCAAAATCATATTTTTGGGATGAAACTTATTTGTATAAATAATGCAAAGATTTAGTAATAAGACGATGTATGCCTTATAGAGAAATTCAGGAAATTATCCAAAAATGTCATTATGCTGAATTTGGAGGTCATTTTGGGAATGAAAGAACTGTTCATAAAATTTTGCAATCTAGATTTTATTGGCCTACTCTATTTAAAGATATTAATATATACATAAAAACATGTGATGAGTGTCATAGAGTAGGAAATATTTCAAGAAGAAATGAAATGCTGATAAATTTTTATTTGGAAAGTGAAATTTTTGATCATGTGGATTGGATTTTATGGGACCTTTTTTTACCTTCATTCAGAAATATTTATATATTGATTGCAGTGGATTATATTTTGAAATGGATTGAAGTAATCACTTTACCTTGATGTAATGCTCAGAGTGTTTCAAAAATTTTAATTAAAAATATTTTTATAAGATATGGATTGCCAAGAGTAATTATTATCGATGGAGGACCTCATTTTAGAAATGCAACAATTGTAAGATTGGTAGAAAAATTTAATATAATGCATAAAGTTTCAACTACTTATCATCCCCAGACTAATGATTTAGCAGAAGTATTTAATCGTGGAATTAAGAGAATTTTTGAAAAAGAGTGTTAATCCTAGTAAAATGGATTGGTCTGCTAGATTAGATACGACATTATGGGCATACATAATAGTTTATAAAACACCTATAGGAATGTCCCCTTATAGATTAATTTTTGGGAAGACTTGTCACTTACCAGTAGAGTGGGAGCATAAAGCTTATTGGGTTATAAAGGAATTCAATTTTAATTTGAAAGGAGCTGGTGAGAAAAAATTATTGCAATTGAATGAGCTTGTAGAAATTAGAAATGAACTTTAGGATAAAGCGAGGATTTATAAAGAAAAGATGAAAGAATGGTATGATCAGAAGATAATAAAAAGGGAATCTAAATGTGGACAAGAAGTTCTATTATATAATACAAGATTAAAGGGCTATTCAGACTTATAAAAGTCTATCTCTACAGAGCAGTTAACATTGAAGACCCCAATACTGGAAGGATATTCAAAGTAAATGGGCACAGATTGAAACCATATTTTCATGGCCAAATACCATATTTTAAAGAGACTATAATATTGGGTCACCCAGAATAAAGACTAGGAATGTCAGACTGATGAAATTAAACCAAGCGCTTAGTAGGAGACAACTCATTTATATTATTCTTTAGTTTGCTTTTGAGTTTTTGTTCGAAGTATTATACATATATTTATAATTATGTTTTTATATAGTTCATGTATTTGAGAAAATATTTTGAAATATCTTTATTTACTTAATTTTATGAAAAAATTAAGAATTTATGGGATCAAAATCGAAATAATGCAGTTTTTGGAACTAGAGCATGATGGGCCAAATTCCATAGAGCTGGCGCATGATTTGCCTGAATCAGCGCATGATACGCCGCGGCGATGAAAATGACTTAAAATGTTTCAAAAAGGCAGTTTTTGGTGATTTCTTCTCCTTATAACTCCCAAAAACTGATTCATAATTCTATTTTAAGAAGGAAAATGAGGGAAAAGCCTCTTGATTTCAAATCCAATGGCGTCCCCCTCCAAAAATACCATGAAATATGGAATTTTCAACCGGGGAAAATTCATCAATTTCGATGAAAAAAAGTTGCATGATCATGTTCTAGTGAAGAAGAGGTGTTCTAGTGAAGAAGAGGTTGTTCTAGTGAAGAAGAGGTTAATCAAGAAAAGGGATTTGTGAATAGAGGATTCAACACACGGAATACTCGAGTTGAAGAGATCATTGAGTAGAGACGTTGGTAAGTGCTTTGTTACACTACTGCCACCCTAAACATCCCCGTGGTGAAAGAGTTTTATGCAAATTTTCGTGGAATCAACCAAGGAATTTTCTATGTGCAATGCAGGTTTGTGCAATTCACATCTTCTAGAATAAATGAAATGTTTATGATTGAGAATGTGTTTATCTGCCATTATGTAAATTCAACCCCAACGAGAGACAATATGAATGAACTCTACCGGTACCTTATAGATGAAGATGCAAATTAGGAGGCCAAAGATGCTGAAAATGTAAATATTTTACCCCTACGAGAGACAATATTGCTTAGTATGAAGATCAGTAAGGTGACTAAAGAGAGCGTTATTTTAAATTATTGTATTCAAACTGAAAAACCTATTGATATTGAAGCCATAGTTGTGAAATCGGTTTTTTGTTTGATTGTGAATGGATCTGCAACTGGACTGAGACATCCATCTAATATTTTCTTACTTTGCATTCAATCACAAGTACCTTATGAAAGTTGGGAAAAAGTGCTTCTTCCTTGGAAGCCGATTGATCCAGAAGTCTATTGCAGTTGTACTGGAATGGGAGATAAAAAATTATATGATTGCACTAATGGATCAGGAATCCTAAAATTCATCACTTATTTAGCCTTTCTTCAATTCTAATGCACTTCTGAAGAGGATCAAGAAGATAGAAAAAGAGGTGCAGAATCTTATGCATGCAATTGGGAATATTTCCAAAAATGTTAGATCATTTGAATTGGAGACTTAAAGAACATTTTCAACATATGGGTCGTATTGAAGATTGTTTGGTGCATATGTTCAAAAAACATGCTTGGATTGGAGAGGATTTGTTTGATGAGTATCCTTACCGACCCTTATACAACCTGAATGTGCACTATCAATCTATGGGAGATATCTAGGAGGACGAGAGTGAAGAAGATGTTTGAACTTATTTTATGCACATAATGTTTTGTTTAGTACTATTTGTTTTAGTTACTTTGTTGTGTTGGATTACTTTTACTATTATCGTTGAACTTTATCTATGTTTATGCTTTGTATTTTAATGTTTAAATTTCATTGTTAGGATGTTGGCTTGCTTTAAAACATTGAATTTGATGTTTTTTGACTTGAAAAAGGTTAGTTTGTAATAGCACGGATTTTATATATAAAGTGAGTTTTGTGTTGTTTGTGAAAGTTTGTTGTTAGAATAATATTTATCTATGTTTAGAAATTTTCATTTGAGTTAATTAGAGATTGACGTAAATCGATATGGTACAAATTTCCACAAAAAACCAAAATATGGTGAATTTGTGCTCTGGCGCATGATGCACCATTTTACAGAGCTTTGGCACATGATGCGCCAAAAACCCGAACATGCCTGATTGCCATGAAAACCGTGAAATCGAACGAACAAGCTCCATTTTCACTGCTTGTGTCGTCTCCTACCTCTAAACCTTAACTAATGGCTTTACATTGAGGGCGATAGAGAAGATTTTGGAGGCCAAAAATCATATAATTCATCTTCTCTTGGTATGAGATTCACTTTAACTTAGAAATTTTTTTATTTTCACCATGGATTTTTCTTACATTGTAGAAGATCCGAAATTTAGGATTTTTTGATGAAAAAGCTTGAAGAAAAGTCATGGTGAAAAGTTTCTTACCAAATAATCTTGCTTGAGGAGGTAATTTTTTTTATTTAGTAATTTATTTGTAATTTATTTGGCTTTTCATAGATTTTCAAATGGCTCCCTGAGTGAAGAGAGGAAGGTCATCCGAGGATTTTGATTGAGGATTTTGATTCACGGGATTTTGATTCACGAAGATTCGTTAACTTTAAGGCCCAACATAGTTATAATACTCAAACGGAGACCAGAAGATTGATGCAAAAACAGGCGTTTGAAACCCGGGTTGCGAGATTGAAAGGTTGATCCTCGCCAGAAAGTGGGAAAAATTCTGCTACTTCACTGCAGTAGTAATTGTCCCCATGATTCGAGAGTTCTATGCTAAACTGAGATTCACTGCTGGTGATCACATCTTGGTTAGAGGTAAGAAAATTGAATTTACTGATCAACTCTTTTTATGGGCTAAGGAATGTATATCATGAATATCATGATGAGTATGTTCATGATGAGTATGTTGCATTCGTGATGACTGGTTCATCACTGGATGAAGTGATTGCCTTTTTGACTGATGGAAAAGGAGAATGAAAGATTAAGAATAACAAGATAGCTAACTTATTTTCTTTCCTATTGATGAGTCAGTCAAAGGTATGGCATCACTTTATTTCTGCTAGGTTATTACCAATGAATCATCTTGCTGGTGTGATAAAAGACAGAGTGATGTTGAACTATTGCATTCAAAATATGAAAGCAATAAATGTTGGTGCACTTATAGTTCATCATGCTCGAAGTATGGCTGGTAGTTCTACAACTAGTGGTTTGGGATATCCTGCCTTGATTTTCACTTTATGTGAGCAATCAGGACTAGAGTCCCATAGAAATGAAGAAAGCTTACAACCACAAAGTCCTATTGGGAGACATATGATTCAGAGAGTGTAATCATTTGTTGAATCTATAGGTGGTAGAAGGGATAAACCCTCTACATCAGATGTAGAAGCATCTACTTCTCGCTCTGCATCACTGGAAAGCAATATGGACCAACTAATGATTCAAAAAAGGGGCATAATTAATATCCAAGTTCATAATGGAGAGATTGGAGCAAGAAATGCTTATAATGATGAATATTAGCATAGGGGAGTTCAACATGTTATAGATTTTGAGAATGCTATTGTAAGACATCTTAGGGGTGAGCCTAATGTGGAATTTCCTCCTTGCCCCAGTTTCACTCCTTATGCTCCTATTCATGATGAAGATGAGGAGGAAGAAGAAGATGATGATGATGACGAGGAAGGTGATAAAGAGTGATATTTTGTAAGTCTAGTTTAGTTTTTTTTATGTTTGTTTGCTATTTGTGATTGTATTGTGATGTACTTTTATTTGGTAACTGTTGTAGTAAAAACTTCTATGTTGTGTTGTGGACTGAAATTGTTATAGTAACAGTAGATTTTTACTTTTCTTGCATTTTTAGTATTTTTCAATTTTTGTTTTTTGGTTTTTGTATTTTTGTTTTTAATTCTCAGCAAATGCTTTAGAACATATTATGTCTCATTTAATGCTTTAAAGCCTATGTGTATGTTTTTAAAGTTAGTACCTGCTGTATACCAGAGCCTAGTTTCATAATCAGAAATCTTCTACAGGTCAGTTTATATTTTCATGCATTTATTGTTTTCTTTCACCTACTAAATTTTGTACTAAAATATTTTTAAAATTACTTAAAAACTTAAGTTTGGGGAAAAGAAAAATTTCTTCTGAAAAAAATAAACTAAATTTTGTTTGTCCTCAATTAACTATATTTTTAAAATTTATTTAACTTGCCCTGGAATATTGAGATTAAACTTTAAATGACTATACTTAAATTTATAAATATTATGGTAAATTTAGGTAAAAATTTTTAATAATGAAGGTCAATTCTAAAGTTAAAGATATTTGGTATGATAGAGTAAGACAAAGACTATATTTTTCTATTTGAAGTAAAGGAAATTGTAATTTTGAAGTATTAAAGATTTTAGAGTTTCATGTAAGAAGAAAAGTATGAAACTTTATGAAAAATCATAAACTGATATGAACTTATTAAGTGAAGAAAGGTAAGGAATTTTGACTTTAAGAAGAGGATACTGAAGTTCAAAACTATTAAAGGCTATCCAGATATAGTAATCCTCACTAAAAAAAAAGGAAAAAGAAAAGAAAGGATTGAAAACATCCTAAAAGAAAAAAAAAGAAATAAAAGAAAAATAATGAAGAGAAGCTTGAGGAGATGCCTAATAAGAAATTGGCTTCACTTGAATCAACTTAAGGAATGAGCTTTATTACATTTTATAAACTTGTATTGGAGTATCAGTAGAGTTACTAGTAAAGTTTTCATGAAGTTCTTTTTCATATGATTGTTCTAAATATCCTTAATATGATAAATTACAATTCTTCTTGAAATGAATAGAGATTCAGAAATCTTAAATTTGATTACTAAATACTCTTAGACTTAGGGTTTGAATCTAATTTATTAAAGGTTTTTCTTAAATTTTGCTATTCTATATATTAAACTAAATTGTAGAAGTTATAAGTTGATCCCTATCCTAAGTCATATTCTTTTATGTAACAAAAGTATCACTTGAGGATAAAAGTGTCACTTGAGGACAAGTAACATTTAAGTTTGGGGGATTTTGATATACTAAAATAATATATTATTTTAAGTATGTATTTTATGCTTGTTTTTGGTGATATTGCACTTTAAAGAATGATATTTTTGTGTTTTTGTTGAAGGTATAAAATTTTTAGGCATTTGGAGCAAAAGCAGCAAAAAGGATGAAATTTGGAGCCAAAACAACGAATTTTGGGAATATGGCAAAAGTAGCAAAAACGATGAAATTTGGAGCCAAAACAATGAATTTTTGGAATTCGGCGTATGATGCATCGTTTGATAGAGCCTTGGCGCATGATGCGCCAGATCTGATGCTAGATGCGTTAGAGATGATTTTTTTGCGGAATAAGGCAGTTTGAGACAAATTTTACACTAGTTTTTAAAGGGAAACTTGTTCTAAACACCTTTTGGAGTAATTCAATGTATTTAGATAGTTTGCAAGGTTCTTTTATGAAGGGATATGTCTCTTGGATCAAATGACACATCTTTTGAATTTAAAGCAGTTGACTTTTAGAGGAAATTGTGGAGGGAATTTTGAATTCTTTTTGAAAGGAGGCAACCCAAAATAAAAGAAAAAGACTTCAAGGAGTTAGAGTGACGTTAAAGGGGAGTGGCGTCAAAGGCAAGAGGAAGAGATAGAGAGAGAAAGTCAAGGGCTTGGACATTTTCTTATAGGGTTGTAAGAGGAGAGGGAAGGTGAGATATTTCGTCTTCATTACACTTCTAAGAGAGAATTGAGAGTGCTTGTAAGGAGAGAAAGGCTTGGAGATAACTTCTAAGGATTTTCTTGGGAAGGATAGTGAGATAAGTTGTCTTTTATTTCTTTTGTTTTGAAACCTTGTTTTTATATATGAAATCCGTATTTTGTCGTTACCTTCTCATGAATTCTGAGTTGTCTTCTTTATCCTTCTCCCTACTTTGAATACTTTGAAATTTGTCTTCTTTATCCTTCTCCCTACTTTGAAATTTGGTTTTGTGAAGAAGTAATTTTGTTTTCTACGATAATTAATGTTAATAATTTGTGATGATTTGAACTCTAATCTTCATTTTCTTTTTAATATGGCCAATTGAAATGTTAAAATGTGTTGAGAAATATATGTCCTGAAAGGGATATGATTCTACAACATGGGGAGAGTCACATTTGATTTCATGGGAGAGTATGTCATCCATGGAATTGAGTGCAAATAAATAGGAAAATATATGTTGTTCGATGTAGAATTGGAGATTTTAAGGTGACAGATTAAAATCCCCTATTTGGTCCAGTTGACTTGAAACTAATGCAAGATTGTTAGCCATCAGAGGAGGGAGTAGTGGTAGCTCTGGAGTGGCAACCGGTATCCTGCTAGCCCAACCACGAAATTAGGGACCAAACTCTGGATTAGTTAATGTTCTTTATAGGACTCGGAAGAGGGTAAAAAATAAGATTGTTCTTATTTGGCACAAAACTATTTTTATATATATTTTCAAATGATTTTTAATTTCTTCACAATCCATACGCTCATTTTAAGGGGAAGGATGCTTTCTTAAATTCGAACTTTTTGTCAACAAAAATTTCATTTGGTTTTTGTAATTTTACTTTTGAAATTTTAGTTTCTGGTTTAGTTAACTTTATCTTTCGACTGCATTTTAAATAGCATTCACTTTAGTAGCTAATATTCAAACTTCCCACTTTACTTTTTTTAGTTTAAATTATAATCTTAACAACTATTTACTGGCATTTCCAACTTCCCTGTGGGATCGATATCTAAGACTCCATTAAAGCCCTTTATTACTTGAGCGATACATATAGTTGTGTTATTTTTAAAAGGAGATTTGGCAGTTTAAAAGAGTTTTAAAGATACAATATTTTATTGAAGTTACTTTTGTTGAAATTACAATGCATATTTATTATTATATTTGCCGTGTGTATTTTATAATATTGAAAAATAATTGTAAAATTAACACACTGAATCCGCCCGCATCAACATCTCCTCCATTCATTTTTCCAACTGGCTAATTTGTTCATCTCTTAATAAAACTGCTCTGTGCAAATCATTAATGGTGTTCTCTTCTATGAGAGGTTGGGCATCGTGCACAGATGCAACAGCTCTAGTCTTGATGACATAAGTATCCATAAAATCCTCATCAAGATAATCATTAAAATCAAAATCTTCATCATCATCAAAGGCTACTCAATGCTCTTTGGCTAACTCAGAAATCTCAACCCTAAGCTTTTCAACTTTCTCTTCAATTATCACTTCCTGGATCATTTTAATATCTAAAGGATTTTCTTGAACATCCTCCACTTGTTCATCAAACTCGGTAGCAATAGTTGCAGCGATGTATGATACTTCGGACCCTTGCTTCATTCCATAATTTTGCCTTGCGGGCTCATTAAACTGTATTGGTGCGGCGAACTTGAGTACCCATACCTTCTTTTTCAACGGCGATGTCTTTGGATGGGGTGTCTCAATGGAGGCATCCACATGTCAGAGAGAAGCATGCTCCCCGCGGTGCAGACCAAATACAGTATCAGGTGACTTCTTTGTCTTCTCCTTCTTTGGGGCACTCTTTTGAGCAACGACTGATGGTATCCTCGGATCAAAATGTGACTTGACCACTCAATATCATCCGGACCTTGGAGCAGCAGTGGTGAAAAAATCAGTGGTAGTGACAGCAGTATCAACTCAACTCCTAAGACGAAATCTGACGGGAATATAGGTTGACAAAACTTCAATCGATTTCTAAGACTGTCAGGCAAATCTGACTTCCCTCAAAATTTATTTCTTCATTTGAGAGGACACTGCACATCCCACTCTCTTAAGTAGTTCAACCATTGAACATTCTTCTTTAGCGACCAAACTCTAGAATACTGTACAAACTTCAGTGACAGGAGTGGGCTTCTCCCTCTACTCACTATGACCATGAAACGATGTTAAGGTAGCAACGAAATTTTGAATACTTTTATATCTATTAGTGTAGTGGCCTTTCGTAATCCAAGTCCCTCCTCTTGAGGAAACTCATCAACAAATATCTTTTATAGAATTTGTTCTTTAGCAACCTTCCGAGCCCTTCAACTGCGGTTCCTTATTTGAGATTAAGTTAATGACACAGAATTTGAACTTGATCCAATTTCAAATACCGAAAATAGGACGGTAAATCCTCCAGTTGTATCTTCAACAATCATAACCTCCTTTCCTTTGGCAGAAAAAGGGACAACAGACTTGACAGGTGTCGGGGTAGTAATAGCTTTCTCCTTCTTACAAGAAGGGATATCTTGAGGACAATTCAAGTTAAATTTAGCGGCTCCTGAACTTCTAGAGTAGAAACTTTCAATATGACAAACTAGGCTTTTCCGAGAATAACTTCAAGTTCATTGAAACCGGTTCCAAACTTGATGGTAGGAGCGAAATTGCAAGCATTGCGGCTAGTTGGCAGGTTGCAGGAGAAAGTGAGTGTCAGGAACGTCATTGCAACAGCTTCAAAAAGAAAGCTCTGGGGTTAGTTATTTGGTCATGCGAACACTAAAAGTTGACAAAGGTCGCTCTATAGACTAGGCAAGTTTTTATTTTAATTTTTAGCTTGTGAAGATTTTAAAGATTAATAAAAAAATAAATTAAAAGTAGGAGGATTTAATTAATTAAATAAGAAAGGTTACAGATCAAGTGCATCACAATACAATTTGATTTAATTTGTAAAGTAACAAAATAAAATCAAAAGGAAACAAAGAAGAAAGTAAAGTTTAGGACTAAGTGAAGGACCGAATTTAAAACGCATAATGCCCAAGCGGAACTAATCCACCAACACACCTATTGGGGGGTCAAACCCACACAAAAGATAAAAGTCCTAATGAACTCCTGAACCTCTGTGTCTAAAAGTGATTGAACAGATGGTCCTAAAGTCCAAAAGAGTTGACCGTCCTTACCCAAGAAAGAAATGGGTAAAGCATGTCGACATAAGAAGGGTAATTTGATCTATAAGGGACATGACCACATTATCGATGTATGAAGACAATATTTTATGATTTAAATGGAGAGTGAAACTGATCACCAGCGGAGTCGCCAGAAGTCGGTCGCCAAATTGGAAGTAGTCGGTTGTCGGAATGGATATCCCAATGCCCGGTTTAATTTAAATTATATATATAAATTGGAAAAATTAATATTTTAAATTTTGATAAAATAAGATCGGATCAATCTCACATCCTCAGTAATTTAAATAAACTAGCATAATAACGTAAGCAATGCATCCATGATGAAGAATAAATACACTATTTACTGGTGAGGGCTTGATTAAATAAATTAAAGACTTTATGACATCCGTTTAAGTTTAAGAAAAACCATTTTTATGTTGACCAACAAGTTCCCCAATTTAATACAAAAAATTAAATAGGGTTTATATTAAATTGGGTTCTTTAAATGTTTCCTATAAGAGAAAGCCCCTATAGTTAATTACATCTTAGATAACCGAAGTCACCTAAGAAAACTCTCAAAAACTCTCAATAAAAATCAGAGGTCAGAGGATATTGTCTCCAAGAATTCAAAGGGATAGGACTTTTCAAAAAATCAGACAAAGAGGTGTGAGAAAGGAATGACTCAAATTTGGAACATTTATTTTGGAATCCAAAGAAAGAATAGCTAGGGGGATGTCATGGTTCTTAAGGAGAACCTCGGTGACTTCCCAAGCTATCCTACTGTTAGGCTTCAGTTTTGGAGAGTAGAATTATTGAATGCTTCATCGTGCCAATTTTATTAATTAGAGCTTAAATTTATGCGAGACGGTCACACAAATAGCCTGGAATATGTGAGGATTTAGGTCCTAACGAATGACAACCTCGGAATCCTAAAACAGGTTAGGGCTTAAATTGTATAGCAGAGCCATACGAAGACCTAACAAAAGTTGAGGAATTATGTTGCACTAGACAGACAACCTCTAAGTCCTATGGCTTGTTGTTTAATTCTAAGGAAAGATATGTTGTTGTAGATTGATGTTGTTGAAAGCTACCCACAAAGTTAGCTTCAAGCTCCTCGGTGAAGTGGTAGTCCTAAAGTCTAAGGTTTAAGGTTTTAAATGACATGTTTAAAGTTTAACTAAAGGGGGGTTAAAGTTAATTAGAGCGACATTGGTTAGGATCTCATGATTCTCTCGTTTTGGTATCACTATTTTATTCTAAAGTTACTTAGTTTAAACGAGTTGTGGAACCCATTTAAACTGGGGAGATCTCGTTAGCAACCATGAGTTACGTCCTCCGAGGGACTACCGTAAGTTCAAAAGGACGTTTTAAGTTTAGTGAAATTTCAAAGGATTTATGGTTACCTTTGAAACATTTGTTTTAGATTTTTTTTTAAAATGTTGATTAATTTTTGAAAGTGGTTTCGGTTTTGCAAGTAAAGTAAGGTGCACACCCAAGTAGTTATGATATTTGGAAATAAAAGTAAATTGCAGAAAGTAAAATGACATAAATTAAATAACACTGTAAAAGTGTACATATCATCTTCTCGGAGGGGGCATTCCCACTGAAATGTTAGTTTTCACCACATGTATATATAATTTTGTGGAAAGTAAGAGTAGTTGAAGGTGTATCTAGCAAAAAACTGAACTATGACTTATTGAGTCCCAAAAGATCTTAGTAGATGATCTTAGAACAAAATATAGCAAGTTTAATTTGTCCTTCAAAATGTTTGAGAGATTTTAAAGTGTTCGGGGAATGACTTTGAACTGCTTTAAAGATCTCTTAAAAATTTGAATTCATTTTGAACTTATCATGTTGTTTTATTAATCATCCCAGGTCAAATTAAAATTACCCCACTACTCAGTGAATTTGACATTTTAATAATCCCGATGATAGAGTACTCAATTAATCAGTTGATATTTCACTCAAGTGTTATGTGGGTGAATGCCCCTAAGGCAAGTTTAGGTCATTAAGGATTCTGTACCCACCAGCCACCACTAAAGTTGGACTTATTGTGCTTAGAAGTGTGTATCATCAATCGTGTTATCCTTTTCTAAATCTGATCAGATGAGTTTAAATATTAAGCCTAGATTACTACCAAGCCTTAACAATTTCAATGGGAAAAAGATTAGCAAATGCTAGAATTTTATTTTAGGTGGGGTGTATCTTGATTAAAAGATCATATCATCATCAATTTTGGACTTAACATAAGCGAAATATCATCTCCCTAACTTAAGCCCATCACTTGAGAATCATTTGATTATGACTAACTTCCAAATCTTGATAATTTAACAATCTGTAATTTTATTATACAAATAAGTTTTTGGGGTTCTCTGTGATCAGAGGAATTTTCTAAAAACAAATTTGTAATTAAAATAAAAATTCTGTTTTTGAGCTTTTCCTTAATATTTAAATAATTAAAAAATGATAATAATCACAAAAATAATAAAATTCATAGAAATGTTCTAAATTTTTTCCTAAGCACTTAGAAATAATTGAAAGAGAACAATTAGAATATTTTTCATGATTTTCTAAATAAACATATTTATTTTCAAAGCTTAAAAATGATTTTTAAAAGGCTAAAATAAGCTTTTCACTAAAATAATTTCAATAAATTAAAGAAAAATATAAAAAAAAATGAAATTGTTTCTTTAAGTTCTTTGACCTTAGAGATATTTAATTAAAATGTGAAACTTAATTTTACACATTTAAAATATTTTATAATTAATAAATACTCCATAACATGAAATAATTCTAATAATTAAAATTAAATTAAAACAATCATGAAATTTAGTACCAATAATTCTCTGGTCTACGACTACCTGCAGTAAAAATTTCAAGTGATTAGGCTTTGCATTGGTCAAGTTAAGAATTTTCTTTTAAAAATCCTATTTCTTGCATATAAATAAATAACTAAATTAAATTAAAATTTGAAAAATTAAATTTTCTCCTCTGATGTCTTAATTAACCCATGAGTAGGTGAGATAAAAATTATAAAGTCATTTGAATTAAATTTGGTGAATATTTGGTGAATTATGAAGTATGAATTATGAAGTATTAGAGCCTTAGGGGTAAAAATGTAATTTTGGAAATTTAGCCTTAATTAACATTTAGGCTAAATTTAAGAAAGGCGAAATGGGTAACCTTTGATCCTAATCAACGTATTTGGATGATTGAAATACAAGGGATTAATTGGTAGAAACCAAACTCACTTCTTTCAAGTAAAGGAACAATTTATAATTTCCCTAAATTATTAAAATTTGGAAGTCTAGCCAATTAAATGATCCTAGACTTAGGGGTATGATTTTGGGTGTTGATAACTCACTAATTTAACACCCCTATTTTATGTTCAAATGACTTTCAAAAAATGAATCATTATCACTTAAAATTCAATCTCTTTTTTTTAAAAAAATAATAACTAAGACATCTATCAAAAGTCTAAAGGGCTTAGTAGTGACCTAGGCTAAATCAAATTTGGTTAAATGAGGATTAGAAAAGTGAACATAATTAAAAATTTAACATCTTTAAAAACACTACAAGCCCAAATTAAAAAGTTGGCTAAGTGTCTTAATAACACTAACTTGCCCCTTTAAGGGTCTTCATCCTCAAATTAAATTATAAGTGATAATTACCCTACTCGTAGAGATAATTGAGACATTAATGTTCATTGAGCATTAAAGGTATCTACAAGATGGGTTATTAAGAAACATAATAATTTTAAAATGAGCTCCAGACTTTTCACCAGGTGGTGAGAGGGAAGCATGGACCTGCTTATTTCTCCAGATCTATTGGATACCTCGGAGGTCTACTAAACTTAACACATTTTTCTTAACAAAAAATCATCCTTAATCAAATTAATAGGGACCCACAAAGATATGACCTAGGGTTGGGTAGATCACTAAAACTTTACTTCTCTGATTTATGTAAAGTGCTCTCACATGCATCTTGAGTTTCAGGTGGTGGAACGAGAAGACTCGCCAGGTACGTTTTTTATAGTTTATAGTGCGATCTTTTTTGTACTTTCATATTGTACTTTTTATGCTTTTAAAATTGCATGCTAAACAATAATGTCACCCTGCATGACAAAAACTACAATGGTAAAAATCACCTCCACAACATTCAAAATATAAAATAACTCAAAATTTAATCACAAACATCATAAAAACTACAACTACAACTAAATTAAGACACCTATATCAGATGATCGAGAACCCCTTGGAGGAGGTAACCTACGGTTGCTAATGAAGCTTCCCACAGTCTAAATGAAAGTATGGAACTCATTAAGCTGAGTTTAGTAAATTCATTTGGACTAAGTGAATCCGATAGAAAATAGTGGTACCGGAATGAGGGATCCATATGATCCTAACCGGCGTCGTTCTAATCAACTTTAACATGCCCCATAACATTTAAAAGAACTACAACCATAAGGCCAACTGATTTGACATCATAACTTGACACACTAGAAAACTTAAACTCGCCATGTTAAGGAGCTTAGAGCTAGCATGGTGGGCAGCACGACCATCTTCAATAGCAAAACCTGTCTTCCCCAGCTAAACCATTCCTTCTTTAGAATTAAACAAACAAGACATAGGGCTTCGAGGTTTTTTGCTTATGCAAGATTAATCCTTACCTTTTCTTTAATCCTTTGTACAACTCTGTTGTACAATCTAAGCCCTAACTCATCTTAAGATTCCGAGGTTGTCGTCTATCACGACCTAAATCCTCACATCTTCCAAGTTATTTGTACGATCGTTTCACATAAATGTAAGCCAGCAAATGTAAGTCCTAAGTAATAAAATTGGCAGAATTGAACTATTGAATAACATCTCCTTAAAACTGAAGCCAAATAATAGGATAGACCGGGATGTCACTGAGGATCTCCTTCAGATTCATGACATCCCCTAGTTCTTCCTCTTTTGGATTCCAATTTGGATTCCAAAAACAAAATGCTCTTTTGGATTCCAAAAACAAAATGCTCCAAATTCGAGCCAATCCCATTTCACACCTCTTTGTCTGGTTTTATTGAAAATTCCTATCGTTTTGACATCTTTGAAGATAATATTTCCTAATTTTTATCAAGAGTATTCTTAGGAGACTTCGGTTATGTAAGATGTAATTAACTATGGGGGCTTGCCCTTATAGGAAGCTTGTCCGGACCCATTTTAATATAAACCCTATTTAATTTTTCATATTAAATAGGAAAAATTGTCGGCAAGACCAAATGGATGTCATATAGTTCTCAGTTTATTTGATTGAGCCTCATCCTCAAATCTTGTGTTTATCCTATGAGATAGATGCAGAATTTGAGGTATAGAGCTCTTTCATTTAAAATATGAAAAATATGTGGTCAGTTTGATTTCATATTTTTCCTAAACTTAAATCTATATGTAAATTAAATGTCCTTCCAAAGCAGGTAACGAGATTTCGATTCCGGTGACCGACAGCTTCTTACGGACAACTCCACAACCAAAATAGTGCTGACAGCTTCTGGCGACTCCGCTGGGGATTTGCTTCTCTCTCCATTTAAATGAAAAAATATTTTCTTCACACATTGATAATGTGTCAATTTCCCTCTTGGAATAAATTACCCTTCTTCTGTTGACATATTTTACCCATTTTTGTCTTAGGAAATTACGGTAAACTCTTTAGACTTTAGGGTTGTCTGTTCAATCACCATTGAACAGAGGCGTTCAGGAGGCCATTTAGGACTCTCTTAATCTTTATGTGGGGTTAGAACCCCAATAGGTCTGTTGGTGGACTAATTCCACTTGGGCATTGTGTGTGAAAAATGGGTCCCGCACTGGGTTTTAGGGTCACACATTGGATCTTAAACACTTCACATCTCCCCTTTGAGTTTGATTTGTTATTTTGCAAATTAAATCAAATAGTGTTGTGCTACGCGCGCTCTAAAATTTTCTTATATTAATTAAATTTTTCTACTTTCAAATTACCTTTTTACTAAAAATTTTAAAATCCCCAAAACTAAGACTTACTCGTAAAACTTATCCGGTCTATAAATCAACCTCTGTTAATTTTCAGTGCTTGCACTAACATTACAAGGTTTTGGCCATATAGCTAACCCCAGAGCTTTTTGTTTTAAAGTTGCTGCAATGGCCTACCCAACACTGAATTTTTCTTGTAACTTACCGACATGCCATGAAGCCCGCATTGTCGCTCATACCATTAAGTTCAGAGCATGATTTGAAGACCTCAAGGTTATCCTCGGGAAGGCCCCATTTGTCATAATGAAAGTCACCGCTCCAGAAGTTCAGGAGCCGTCCAGGAGCCGTCTGCTGAGTTCAAGCTAAACTGCCTTCAGGACTTCCCTTCTTATAAGAAGGCCAAGACTACTGTTGCCACTATGAAAACTACCAAGCCTGTTGTCCCCGCTGCTGCTATGGGGATATAAGTAATAATCCTTATTGATTTGACTGAGGGAGTAGTTGTCCCACCATCAGTATTCAAAATTGGATCGAGTTCAAGAACTGCACCACTAACTTGAACTCAAAGGAGAAACCACAACAAGAGAGTTTGGCGGGCCATTAAAGCCCAAACTCCTGAGGAGATACCCGTTAAGGAAGATCCTCACCAAAACAAATCATGGTTACTGGAAACATATCCACTTCTACGGGGAAGTAGATTTCGTCCTCTAATTGATACCGATGGATACGGGAGTATCCAGAAAATTACCACTGCATTACCAACACTTCATGGACAGGGTGTGGAGAAAAAGAAACCTACTCCTGTCACCCGAGTCAGTTCAGTTTTTTAGAAACAAGCTGTCAAGGAAGGTTGCTTAGTTAGTGAACTACTTAAACGAGTGGGACACGCAATTTCCCCTCGTATGAAGAAAAAATTTTTTAGGGACGTCAAGTCTGCTAGATGATTTCAGAAATCAATTGAAGCTTTACCTGCTTGCATTCCTGTCTAGTTCTGCTTGAAAGCAGAGTTGACACTATTATTGTCACCATTGATTCTACCACTACCTCGTCGACCGGTTAAGTCAAGATTGAGTCCGAGAATCCTACCAATCACCCACTTCAAAGACATTCCTAAAATTTTGAAGGAAAAGATCAAGAAATTGCCCAGTACTATAGTTGGTCTGCACCATGGTGAGCATACTTCTCTTCAAATACCGATGTTTCTGATAGGACCCTCTAAGACACTTCGTCTCAAGGCATCACCGTCAAAGAAAAAGGTATGGATACCCAAGGTCGCTGTACCGATACAGTCCAATAAGCCTACAGGGCAAGAGCATGGAATGAAGACAGGGTCCAAAGTATTTGACATTGTCACAGCAATTGCCAGCGAGATGGAAGAGCAAGAGGAGGAGGTCCAGCAGGGTCCTCCAGATCTTAAGATAATCAAAGAGTCAATAATAGAAGAAAAGGTTGAAAAGCTCAGAGACGAGGTTTTCGATTATCCCAAGAACATGAAGTTTTCATCGATGATGATGATGAAGATTTTGACTATAATGATTACCTCGAAGAGGATTTCATGGATGTCCATGTCGTTAAAACCAAAGTTGCTACATCTGTGTGTGAGGCTCAACCTCTCGTTTAAGAGAATGCCGTAGATGAGCCGCGTAGTGCTATCATCCTAGGGGATGAGCAAGTCAACCAACTGGAGAAAAGAATAGAAGAAATGGCCGCGACCATGACCATCATGGCCACCATTCAAGAGAAATCACAAGCACTGCAATTAGCCTCTCTAGAGGTCAACTAACCATAAATTATACACATCACATACGAAAGAATAGAAGTTGCCTCAACAAACAAAGATGAGCAACCAAAGAAGGATTCTCCTTTGAGCGTCATGCCAGAGAAGTAATTTAAGCAAATGGTTGCGCAAGTTTGGGAAGCCTTAACCCAATCTAAGGGTGGTGCATTAATTTTGAAGGGTAGACCTTACCCGGAAGAATTTGATGTCGTACCCTTCCTCAAGGATTTAAATGAAAGATTTGATGTCGTACCCTTCCTCAAGGCCCCAAAATTTATGATATTCGATGGGACAAGAAATCCCAGACAACATATAACACACTTCTGAGCCAGTTGCGGCAACACAAGAAATAGCAAAGCTTTACTCTTCCAATAGTTCGTCAACAGCTTGTCAGGGATTGCCTTTGATTGGTATGCAGATTTTCCCAACGGATCAGTTAAGGCATTTGCTGAGTTGGTAAATTATTTATGAAAAGATTTGCTGGAGCACAACACCAAGTCTCTATAGGAGAGCTCATGATGGAAAAGCAAAAGCCCAATGAAACTTCGGTAGATTACATTTTGAGGTGGAGAAACCTTAGCATGAAATGTGAACCTCAGCTACAGGAACATCACACGATTGAGATCTTACTCAAAAGCATTCATGGGCTAGTAGGTTTCATGCTTAAGGGACTCACCATCAAATCCTTTGAGAAGCTGCTCAGTAAAGCCAGCAGTCTTCAAGAGGAAATCAAACATATGGATTCTCACGAGAAAAAAAAAAGAACTGGGGCATTTGAAAAGAAGTTAGGAATAGTAGTGACTGTCGATAAAGGAAAATAACCAATAAAGATATATCCAGAAAATCCTTGCCAATCTTCATCATAGCATGTTCAAAAACAGAGTAGCCAGTCCAACCAGCGATTGCCTCCAGCGACCGCCTCAAGAAGGATCACCTCGAACAATGAATAAGAGAATATCTCTGGAAGAATGACAGAAAATGGTGTATTATTTTAAAGATGAAGTTGTATCTAAAATGTTCAAAAGTCTGATGAAGAAGCATGAGTTCAGACTACCAGATCTAAAGAAACCAAAAGAGATCGACAAGAAAGATCAACTAAATTATTGCCCATACCACAAGTTGCTTGGGCACACTATAGAAGAATGTTTCATCTTTAAGGATTGGCTCGAGAGGAACCTTAAAGAAGGGAATGTAATGATCCCGAAAGAATATTTAAAAGAACCTGAAAAGGGTTCCATAAATGTGATTTTGGCTGAGCCAATATCTCTGATTGATCCATATGCTGGAGAAGATGGATGGAGTACAACTTGGGACGAGCTTTGAGGGTCCTAAACCAAATACAGGATCCATCAAAACAATCTTCTGAATATACCGGAAAAGATGGATAGAATGAAGTTTGTAGCAAATCATCCAGGAAAATATTGAATCAAATCCAGAACGCATCAAAACATTCTTCTGATCAGAGTCTTCAGTCTGCCAAGCCCGAGATGAAGATTTTGCCAAGAGATTTGTTATCATCAAAGACAAAGAAGAAGAAGAACACTACTGCGAAGATTGATAGCACGGGGGGTAGGATAGGGGCTGCCTCTACTAGATTGGTTGGTTGTCTCAGATTCGGGGAAGAAAATCCTTGAACCATTGACTTTGTATGATTATCTTTTTGCCCCTTCGAGGTCTTATGAATATAATGATTGTGATTTCAGATATATTTTAACTATTTTTGGTGATAATTTAACTGATTTTAACCAATCTAGCTTCAATCTCGATTCCCAAAATGATCCTCAAATCATACTTGAGTCTGATAAACTCATTAACAAGACTGAAGAAGAAGTCGATGATACCGCTTACGACAGCACCGAAAGTGAGGAACCAATCCTCAAGCACCACGATGCACCGCTTTCCATCTACTTAGATTTTTCCGAAAAGGAGGAAACACCGGAAGATTCAACAATGATGTCAAAAGAAATTGCAGAAGTGAACTTATGGAGCGGGAGAGTGTTACCCCCAAGAACAACTCTAACAGATAAAAGAAAGTAAATAGTAACTTGAGAAGAACTACCTCCACCTCTACCAGTGGAAGAACCACATAACCAAGAGAAAATTAGAGGATCATACAAAGTGAATTACAATGTGCTAGCTCATCTTAGAAAGTTGTCAGCCAGATTAAGCATCTACGACACTCTGATCCTAACAAAGGAGATGAGAGAGTCTCTAGTTATAGCTTTTCTTGACCAAGAGATTTGCTTAGCCCAATTGGCTAGCACATCCTTACATGAAGTTTGTTCATTGAAAGAATAACCTGAGGTAACCTTCACAGATAAGATTTGCTGCTTGGTACCGTCATTGGTACCGTCAACCACAACTGACTGCTTTACATCTCCGTTAACATCGGCAGATTTGTGTTGTCCAGAGTTTTAGTAGATCCGAGAGCATCTTTAAACTTTATGAGTCTACGGACATTAGCCTATTTGGACATTGAAGACCAAGAACTTACGACCGATAAAATGATGCTAAGAGGATTCAACCAAAAGGGAGAGAGAGAGCCCTTGGATCCATTACATTGCTTATGAAGGTTGGAGAACTAGCAACATCTGCTAAATTCCATATCATCGACCCCGAGACCTCTTTCAACACTCTACTGGGTCGATTGTGGAGTCACAAACACAACATGGTTCCATCGTCTCTGCACCAGTGCATCAAGTATTACAAAGAGTGACAAGAGCATTGCATCAAGGGAGATTTATAGGCATTTTTAGTGCATGAAGTAGGCATTCATGAAGATGCTGTCTACTATGCAACTCCAAAGAAAACTGTCTTCTTTCGTGAAATTGCAACAAGTAAAAGTGAAGATTTAGAAAAATCACAAAGAGGAGGCCATTCAACTTCGCTTCAGATCTTCCACCTCTCTTTTGCAATAAGTTAGTGGAGGTTCTTTTAGTTCGCGCACCCGAGGTCGAGGCTGATGTGGAAGAATCAACTTAATTATTGAACAGACTAGGCCAACCCTCAACATTGGTGATGAAGACAATTCCAAAGATGAAATAATGATGAAAAACAAAATAAACCTCAATATGAGATATCTTTCAAAGATGCAGAGAAAAGTGAATATGAGACAATGTATGATCGGATAAACCACTATGTGAATGCTATGACCCTTACATCGATTCTCCCTCAAAAGGTCGAGAGTTTAGAGGTCAAGAAAGTCCGTAGCGCTGGTTCAAAGCTGATCAAGTTTTATCGTGCTTCTACCTATGCTAATCTTGAGAATCATGTAAACTTGGATGATGAGCCTAATGAATTAATGGAATTGCCTTGTGGTTACTTTTCACCTTGTGTACAAAAGTTAATTCAGCAAGGGTATTTGCCAAAATGAATGTCGAAATATAAATTATAACTTTTTGAAAAATTATGGAATGTTAAAAGTCGAATTCCCAACTCAAAAGAGGGTCTCTAATTTGGTTCAGTCGGACCAGTTGATGAATCAAAATTTTGTATGGTTGGTACGAGTGAATCGAAAGGGAATTGCCTCGATATAGAGGATGACTCTGCTGTTCAACTAATAGAAAATACTCCACCAAAATTTGAGGAGGAAATCGAGTCAACTGTTGACAAACTGAAGGAAATTAACCTCGGGATGGAAGAGCAACCCCGACCTACATTTATAAGTTCTCTACTCAACGATAAGAATCCACAGAATTGATCAAACTATTAACAGAATTCAAAGATTGCTCTGGATGGAGCTATGATGAAATGTCAGGACTGTCAGCAGAGGTTGCAGTTCATAAACTCGGGATGGACAAGAATATAACCCCAGTAAAAAATGTTCCTAGAAGGATGCACCTTGAAATAGAGCAGCAAGCCATCACCGAGGTGAAGAAATTAATAGACGCTAACTTTTTAAAAGAAGAGCAATACCCCACATGGTTAGCAAACATTGTCCCAGTTAAGAAGAAAAATGGACAAATATGTGTTTATGTAGACTTCAGAGATTTGATCAAAGGGTGTCCAAAAGACGAGTTTCCACTACAGATACCAGAAATGATGGTGGATATCACTTCAACACACAAAATTTTCTCCTTCATGGACAGATTGTCGGGATACAACCAAATCAAGATGGCTCCCGAAGATGCAGCACTTACAACCTTTAGAACACCTATCAGAATTTTTTGCTACACAATGATGTCGTTTGGCCTAAAGAACGCTGGAGCAACACACCAACGTGCAATGCAATGACAAAGATTTTTGACATTTGACAACCTCATTCACAATAAAGTGGAATGCTATGTGGATGATTTGGTCATCAAAAGTAAATGAAAGATAGACCAATTGCATGATTTGAGGACTGTGTTCGAACGGCTACAACGATATGACCTTAAAATGAATCCCTTAAAGTGCGCTTTTGTCGTTACCTTCATGAAATTTCTAGGATTCGTTGTCCATCATTGGGGAATCAAGATTGACCCAGATAAGATTAAAGCTATCTTGCAAATGCCTCGTCCTAAAACCTTGAAGCAACTACATTCCTTCCAAGGGAAGTTGACATATTTGAGACGCTTTATTTCTAATCTCTCAGATAGGTGTTAGCTCTTCCCAGTATTAATTAAAAAGGATGCCAAATTCATTTGGGAAGAGAAATTCTAGTGGGCCTTTGAGGATGTTAAACAATATTTAATTACACCTCTTGTTTCGGCAGCCCCTATCTCAGAGAAACCGTTGATACTTTATACCACGGCCTTAGATGACTCTCTTGGAGCCCTCTTAGCCCAAGACAATGATGAGGGTAAAGAAAACGCACTCTAATACTTGAGTCACCGCCTAATACCGACGGAGATAAGGTACCCACCCATTGAGAAGCATTGTCTAACTTTGATTTTTACTGCCCAAAAAACTTAGACATTACATGTTTTCTCATAAGATTACCCTAATATTGAAAGTTAATCCATTGCAATGTTTGATGACCCGACCAACACTCTTCGAACGTCTAGCAAGATGGTCAATGATCTTATTGCAATTTGATATAAATTTTATTCCCCTCCGTATTATCAAGGGACATATTCTAGCTGACTTTCTCGCTGCACACCCACTGCCAGCTGGGTCCCCTCTCAATGATGAGTTACTAGATGAGCAAATACTACAAATAGAATTCTGCAGCGCGCAATGCTTGGAAATGTATTTTAATGGAGCTTCATCAGCTAGAAAAGACAAAGGATCAGGCAAAGTTATACCAGGAAAAGCAAGAATCGATTTAATTTTTATCATTTTATCCGATTTAATTTTTATCATGCCAGATAAGGGTATGTTGAGGTTCTCGTACCACCTGACAAAGCCATACACCAAAAATGAAGCAGAATATGAAGCTTTAATCACCAGATTGGAATTGGGAATATCAATGGATATAACAAACATTTTCATCTATGGCCACTCTAAGCTCATCATCCAGCAAGTTGTCAGACAATACAAAATTTTGAAACCAAGACTAACAGAATACCATCAATACACGATGAAGCTGCTAGAATAAATCCCTAGTGTAACTTTCTACCAGATTCCTAAAGGAGATAACGCCCATGCTAACGCTTTAGCAAAAATCACAAAACAATTGGCATGTCCCCCGAAGGATTCCATTGAAATCACAGTATAAGGAAGATAAATTTTGGCTCGAATCGACCTCAAAACTCAACACAAGCTCAAAAAAGAAGAAGCGATAAATGCAGTTGCTAATATCAATGAAGATTGGCGCAAGTAATTAATAGAATACTTGCATACTGTAAAGCTACCAGAGGAAAAGTCTAAAGCACATCACATTACAAAAAGGGTTATGTCATATGTCTTAGTTGGTGATGCCCTCTACGGGAGATCATTCGACCAGATGTGGCTACGATGTTTAAGGAAATTCGAAGCACAAAATATTGTTAAAGAAGTACATGTCAGATTGTGTGGCGCTCACTAGTTAGAGCCAAAGATGAAACTAAAGATCAAAAGACTCAAATATTATTGGTCAGCAATGATGTTTGATTGCATGGATACAGCCAGAAGATCTCACAGTGCCAGGTGCATGGGGTGGTCTCGCACCAGCCCCAGAATGTGCTACACAAAACTATTGCCTCTTGGCCATTCGAGTGTTGGGGCACCGACATAATAGGTCCGATAGACCCTCCATCCTCCAAAAGGCACAGGTTTATACTTGCCGCTACAGATTACTTCTCCAAACGGGCAAAAGCAGTACTGTTACGAGAGGTTACAGCACAACACGTCCTTCAATTCTTCAAAAGCCAAATCGTCTACCATTTCGGAGTACCGTGAAAAATAAGTTTTGACAATGGGATAGCTTTTAAGAGCACAAAAATCAATAATTTTGTCAAACGACATGGGATAGATTGGAGATAGTCCACAATTTACTATCCCAAAGAAAATGGCCTGGTTAAAACCTTCAACAAGATATTGGTACAGATTTTAAAGAAAATACTGGATGAAAACAAAAGGGATTGGCACAACAAACTGTTAGAAGCCTTGTGGGCCTACCAGAAGACATTCATGACTCCCACTCAAGTGCTTGTGGAAGCTTCCTTGTGAGCTGGCCAACCTCCTCCAAGTGTTTGTTTGAGAAAAAATGGGGTCTAGGAAGGAGTTCAATGAAAAGGTGGAACGAGCTTGGTCTAGGAGTGGTTTAGTGAGCTCAACAAAGGGGGATTTTGATGGGGAACTTCCTCTCTTGGCCTGAGGAAGCTTTTGGAAGGTTTAATTAGAATCTTGGTGGGGTTTTTGTGGAATGACAGAAAATGCCCTGAATTTTGTACTCAAAATTAAGCTCTCACAGTGGAATCCAGAGGGGGTAAAATGGTGGGCTTGAGCTTAGATTTTCTTGAAGAGTCCATAGAAGCAATTGGAGAGAGTCTCCCCAAGGAAATTGATTAGGTCTCTTTTGGCTGTGGAGGAGGTAAGTTTAAATAGTCATGGAAGGGGTGGAGCTCAGAGCTTCAATTCTGGTGAACTCAGCAACTTATTTGGAGGGCTGAAGAGTGCAGTCAACCAATGGGGATGAGCCACATTGGATTGGTGAGTTTGAGTGCATTTGGCTGAGAGGGTTCTTTCGGCTTGGGGTTTTCCTGCCACTAGCTCAGCCAGCAAGGCAGTTAGTGGTGGCCCGAGGAGTTAGGGGAGCCATGAGAGGGTTAATGATTTGGTCAACTTTGGTGCATGGGTTCAATTTTGGGAAATTTTGCTTGAAGTTTGGCTTGAGTCGAGCTAGTCATGGAATTAAGCTCAATTGATTGAACAAAATTGTGTAGATGATTGTCATAAGGAGTTTAGAGAAAGAATTGAGTTATTTTGAGTTGATTTGGAAGCTCAGTTTGAAGGATTTTGGCTCATGGCTAATTTTGGTGCATTTGGGTTAGCCTTAAGGTTGAATTGGGATAGAGCTTTGGTTAGACCCAATTGATGGTTCATGATGGTTCAAATTGGTCTTTCAAATTGGTCTAAGGGATTGCCATGAAGAGTTTTGGATACCAATTGAGTGGAAATTTTGGGGTTATGAAGTTCAATTTGCTCAAATTTGGAATTTGGGGCAAAATTTGTGGTTTTGGCCCAAGTTGAATTTGAGTGAGATTGGGGCTTGACCAAAGCCAATTGTAGTTTAATTAATTTGAGTTTATAATTGAAATTGGGGAAAATTGAAACTAAATTGGTGGACATAGGGGGCAAATTGGGGCTTTTGGTCAAAATAGGTAAAATTGGTCAAATTGACCTCAATGGAGTGGTTCAAATTGGTTCTAAGGACATTTGAAATGATTTTGAAGGTTTTGGGACAACTTGGGTCACCAAGGGTATTTTGTAATTTTGGCAAAATCAGGGATATTTTGGTAATTTTGAAATTTTTGGGGTGTTTTGGGCAATTTAGGTGGTTTCAAATGATTTGAAATGATTTTTAGACAAAATTGGGTATTTTGAATAATTTTTGGGATTTTTTTCAAAATTGGGGGTTTAATGGTAGTTTGGTAAATTGGGGTAGGTTTTGGCTACAAAAGGCTAAATTGGGTATCTTAGTACGATTGAGGTTGCCAACCACACAACCACCCTACTTGAGCCATGGACCAATATAATTCCATACATTGGATCCTCCATGTATTAGTCTCGGCTAAAATTTAGCCTAGGGCTAATGGCCTAAGGGATGATCTACATGAGTTTCTCAAAAAGTGAAGGGACCAACAAGCATATTTGACTAAAGCCTAAGGTTCTGAGTGTAAGTGAAGGATATCAAGTGTCTGTGTGTGTGAAACTAACCAAGGCCATACCACCCAGGGTTCATCCTAAGGCTAAACAGTCTTATGGGGACTCTCCTTGAGCTCCCCCATACTGGCCCCACCTACTAAATGTTAGAGGTTAGGACTAACATGTGGAACATCAAATTGAACAAACAAGAGTTCAGTGTTTCTAATGGTGAGAGTTCCTTTACTACTCCTATAGGAATATTCAACTGGAAGTTCCTGTGACTAGACCCTAGGCTACTAAGGAGGAAAATAGACCTCAACCAAAACTGAGGTCAACATATATCTGTGTGAAAGCCATTTCAAAATAACTTTTGAAAAAAAATCTGAAATGAAAGAGTTGAAACACAAGCAAGAAGAGGAATTAGATCAATTTGAATAATTTTATAAAGAAGATTCAAATTATGTTTGAGAAAGTTTTGAAGTTTTGGATATGACAGAAAAAGATAAATATTTTTGTCCATCGATTGAAAAACCTCCTGAACTTGAGTTGATGTTACTTCCTGAATATTTAAAATATGTCTTTTTAGGTGATTTCTCAACATTACCGGATATAATTTCCTTAAATTTAACTACATAAAAAAAAGTGAGTTTAATGAAAATTTTGAAGAATTATAAGAAAGACTTTTGATGGACAATTACTGATATTAAATGAATCAGTCCTTTAGATTGTATGTATAGATATCATATGGAAGAGAACTGCAATCCCAGGGATGATCCTTAAAGGAGATTGAATCCTGTTTTGAAAAAAATTATTAAGAAATAAATTTTAAAGTGGTTAGATGCTAGAATAGTGGTTAGATGCTAAGATGCTAGAATTATCTACCCTATTTCATATAGTGCATGGGTTAGTCCAATTCACTGCGTTCCTAAGAAAGGAGGAGTGACTGTGACTATGAATGAGCATAATGAGTTAATACTAACAAGACAAGTCTCAGGTGGCTAATATGCACTGATTATGGAAAATTAAATCTTGCCACTAGGAAAAATCATTTTTCACTACCCTATCTAGATCAAATGTTAGATAGATTATCTGGGCATAAATACTTTTATTTTCTGGATGGATATACTCATTATCATCAAATACAAATAGCTTCCGAGGATCAAGAGAAAATAACTTTTACCAGTCCTTATGGAACATTTTCTTTTAAATGAATGCACTTTGGTTTATGTAATATCCCTGCTACATTTCAAAAATGTATGATGACTATTTTTTGTGATTAAATTGAAAAAAGAATTAAAGTGGTTATGACTTATTTTTTAGTGTTCGAAACTTCATTTTAATCATGTTTAGAACATTCATTAAAAGTTCTTAAGCACTGTGAAGAAAAAAGTTTAGATCTTAAATGGGAAAAATGTCAATTTTGTGGTAGTAGGAGGAATTTTTTTAGGAAAGCATATATCAAAATATGGTAAAGAAGTAGACCCCACAAAAATTCAAGTGATTTAACTTACCCAACAAATGTGAGGGAAATTATGAGTTTTTTAAGATATGCTAGACTCTACAGGAAATATATTAAAGTCCTTTTAAAAATTGCTAAGCCTCTATGAATTTTCTTAAAAAAGATGTAATTTTTAATTTTGATAAAGAGTGCCTAAAAGCTTTTGAGCTATTAAAAGATAAATTAGTCATTGTGACAACTATTGTTTCACCAGATTGGGAAAAACCTTTTTAATTAATGTGTGATGCAAGTGATTATTGTATTGGAGCTGTTTTAGGACAAAAACATAAGATTTTCAAAGTAATTTACTATGCTAGTAGAACTCTTAATGAAACTTAAATTAATTATGCCACAACTGAGAAAGAATTATTAGTAATAGTATATGCATTTGATAAATTAAGATCATACTTAATTGGAACCAAATGTATTGTGCATACAGTTCATTCTGCTATTAAATATTTAATGAAATAGAAGGATACAAAAACTAAGACTGATATGATGGATTCTTCTTTCACAAGAATTTGACGTTGAGATAGTAGATAGGAAGGGAGCTGAGAATCAAATTGTTGATCATCTGTCCAATCATCATCAAATTGTTGATCATCTGTCCAAGCTTGAATTAGAAAAATCACTCTGTTTTGAAAAATAAATTAATGAACATTTTATAGATGAAGAATTATTTGATATTAATGAGTGGTGTAATCCATTGTATGTCGTTGTTAGTATTATTATACTCTATGGAGTGACGTACTAACAGAAGAGGAAATTTTTATCTAAAGCTAAGACTTCTTTTTGGGATAACCCAGTTTTATATAAACAAGGAAATGATCTACTTATTCAAAGATGTGTGCCTTTATAAGAAACTTATGAAATTATCCAAAAATGTCATAATTTTGATTTAAAAATGTCATAATTTTGTCATAATTTTGATTTTGGAGGACATTTTAGTGTTGATAAAACAACATACAAAATTTTGCTATACTGATTTTATTGATCTACAATCTTTAGAGATGTTAATGCTTATATTAAAACTCGTGATCGATGTCGACAAGTAGGCAATATTTATAGGAGAAGTTGTTGTTTTACCTCAATGTGATGCTCAAAGTGTTGCATAGTTTTTAAGACGAACATATTTTGTAGATTTAGGATGCCGAGAGTGATCATAACTGACGGAGGAAGTCATTTTAGAAATACAATAATTGAGAAATTATTAAAGAAATTTCATATCAACCATCGAATTACTACCACTTATCATCCTCAGACAAGTGGTTTGGTTGAATTATCCAATCATGAAATTAAAAGAATATTGGAGAAATTATGAATCCAACAAAAATAGATTGGTCAGTCAAACTTGATTATGTTTTGTGGGCTTATAGGACTGCATATAGAACTCCTATAGAAATGTCCCCATATAGGTAAAATTTGGGGAAAGCTTGTCATTTACCAGTTGAACTTGAGCATAAAGCATATTGAGCTATTAAAGAATTTAATCATAATTTAAAGAATGGTGGTGAGAAAATACTATTCCAATTAATTGAGCTTGAAGAGATAAGGAATGAATCTTATGAGAGTGATAAGATTTGTAAAGAAAAGATGAAGATGTGGCATGATCAGAGGATTCTTACTAAAAATTTTGAGCTAGGGCAATAAGTTTTGCTATATAATGCGAGATTAAGATTATTTCCAGGAAAACTAATGCCCAGGTAGATGGGCCCATTTGTTGTGATAAAAGTTTATCCGTATGGAGCTGTGGATATCAATGATCCTAAAACTGAGAAAATATTCAAAGTGAATGGTCACAGGCTAAAACCCTAATTTTTAAGGGATCAACTTAAATTACATGGTCTTATGTTGTTGGGTCAACCAAGAAAGCACTAGTTACACCATACTGACAAAGTTAAACCAAGCACTTTATGGGAGGTAACCCATAGTTATCAATGTGTTTTTATTTTGAATGTTATGTTGTTTTGTTTGATTAAGAAAAATTTTGGTAGTATATTGAATATATATTAATCTATTAATGATTCTAAGACCTTAATATATGACTTAGACCTTAGACATGTTAGAATATAGAATAAGTATTTGGACGTTAAGCTGACCTGTGCTAAATTAAGCACCGACGCTTAAGCGCCAACATTCAGTGCTTAAGTGCGACAATTAGCTAAACGTGCTAAATTATGTTTCTAGAAGATTTAAATGTGGTTTAGTCAGTTTAACGTGGGTTAAGGGTTTGACAATGTGTATAGTTATTTTAGGCTTGTTCCAAAGCCTATAAATACAAAAGAATGAAGAGAATTCTCACCCCACTTCAATTTTAGCCCTAAAATCAAAGTGATGAGTGTGAGATCTTGGAAACATGTGTTCTTGGAAAATTGATATGAAGAAAAAGGAGGAAGCCATGAAGAAGAAGTTCATTAGTCACAGTGTGCAAGAGTTATACAACGGTTTCCTAACCGTTCTTACAGAAGGAATAGCAGAGAAAATCACAAAGATTGAGGCTGACATTGCTTTAGTTAAAGCCAAAGTGAATGAGGTTAATGCACATTTGGAGCATATTGGATGATAACTTAAGATGCAATTTAGCCACACAAGTTTTATAGAGTAAGCGGACAATGTTATGTGTTCGAAAAAATAAAATGATTGAAGAAGACTTAACCAGAGCTCTTCATCGCTGTCCATTCTATCAGATTTATATTCCAAATGCCCCAGCAAAAACAAATGAAAATTTACAATTTGATCCACCCGAAGGAGCTTGGAATTAAGTTCTAAGTTTAGTGTTTTTTTTGTGTTAGGTTTTGTCATGTTAGTATTAACTTTGTTTTATGTGTTTTTAGTGCTAAGTTTGCTTAGTGTTTGTGCTTAAGAATTATCTCACCCAAGACTCTTTGGATTAAGAAATTAAGTATCCAAAATGTTTGTATTTATTTGTGAATTAATATAAGTATTTGTTTGTGTGTAAAATTTTGTGTTATTTTGTGTTGAATCAAATTAGTGAAGATTGGTGAATTTTAAGAAAAAGGAGAATTGAAGGAAAAGAAAATAGTTATTAAATATTTATAAGACCATTTAGGTTTGGTTAAGCTAGATGTGCATTTCAAATAAAATCAAAAATATCAAAATTCGTGCGTTGGCACCTAAAAAACCCTAGAAGAAGGTGCCTAAGCTCCGAAATAGTCACGCTCAAGTGTCGGTTCACTTAATTGGTTTTCGAACGGTTAAAGGTGAAAAATTAACCTAAAAACACCATTTTTAGCCCCTTAACATCATCTTCTTCCTTTGAGTTTACGAGTGAGGAGTTAGGGCTTCTTCCATAGTGAAGATTGCTTGGTGGATTCAAGCCAAATTTGCTAAATTTGACCTTCTTCAGCCAAGAGCTTCACTTTTATGTAAAAATTTTTTATTTTCACCATGTATTTTGAGCACATTGGGGATTTGCAGAAAATCACTATTCATGGTGAAAATCTGGGAAAAACCTATGGAAAATACATAGAAATGATAGTTTAAGCTTTTAGAAGTTGACTTTATTGATTTAATCTTAAATTTAAGGTTTACTGTGAACTTTATGTGACTTTTAGAAATGGCCCCAAGAATGAAGAGGATTAATGGGAAGCCCCTTTTTTATTTAAGCAAGTTTGTTTTCTCAAAAGCTCAGGAAAGGTATACTGAAGCACTGCAGTCAAGAAAACTGATTCCTAAGAGATATTTTAAAAGTCTAGGTGGAGCAGTTGAAGATTTAATTGTTTGTCGATAGTGGGAATGATTTTGCTATTTTTTAATTGTGGTTTTGATTTCTATTGTTCGACAGTTTTACACTAATCTCCCTAAAGATGAAGAATATTAGGTCATGGTTCAAGGAAAATTAGTGTCTTTCTCCCCTGAGGCAATAAATTTGTTTTACCAGTTGCCACCTAGCATGTTGTGTTTTTATTCAAATTATAGTCTGACTAAGGAGGAGTTGGACAAGATCATATCGTCATTGAACATGGGAAGAGGACTGTGGAAAATCATAAATGAAAGAAGAGTCAACTTCCTGACGTTAAAGTTGGATGTCACATGGAAAGCGCGACACTACTTTATTTCTGCTCATTTACTATTAACCAACCACCTCAACAAAGTTACCAAAGATAGAGCTGCCTTAAACTATTGCATTCAGAAGTTCAAGCCTATTGACATTGGATCTTTAATCTATCAAACTATCATTAGTTCTACTACCGCTGCCACTACTGCAAGTTTTGGATTCACATCCTTAATCTTTTCCTTATTTGAGTAGGAAGATGTTAAATTTGATAGTTAGGAGAAGATATTGTAGTCTCTAAAGCCCATCACAAGCGTTACAGTGAAATCTTATTCACAATATTCAATATTTGGCTAGAGAGGAGAATTTTCTAGAAGTTCAGGTGTCTCTACTTCTCAAGATTCTACCTCACGTACATCCAATCCACAAGGTCAGGCTTCTAGTTCTGATCACAGTCACACTTATTGCAAAAGATGTTAGATAACAACAATTATACTGAAGATAAAGTATTAAATTTGGAGAATTTTGTAGATCATATGAAGGGTTATATGAGGAGACACTGTGATTATGCGGAAAAATTTCACTGATCTTTAGAAAACCTTATAAGGGGTGACCAAAGTGTAGTTTTTCCTTCATATCCACAATATCCATGATATGAGCCTGCTGCCTTTTGGGACAACAATGATAGTGATGATGATGAGGAGGAGGATTAAATTTAGTAGTTTACTTTTTTTTATTGTGAACTTTATGTGGTACAGTTATATTGTAGAGTTAAAGTGTTTTGTGTTGTACTTATCTTGACTGTTACTACTGTTTGTGTATTATTTGTCAGAAACTGTTGTTATGTATTTATGTTATTTACAGTAGTTATATGTTCTTTTTGTGGTAGTGATTGTGTTAATTGTGTTGTCTAGTGTATTTCGTTAGTTTGTGTTGAACTTAATCCTGAATTTTAGGAAAGTTTAAAATATTACTAACTTTCACTTATGAACTGCATTTTTAAAATTTTCAATTTACTATAAGGTATTTTTTTATGTTAAGTTGTGATTTTTTGTTAGTGTGTTTGTTAGCTTTTATGTTTTCCTCCACTGCATTGAAGTCTAATGAATCTCTATATATTAAAGTTAAATTAAGATTTGATTGATTAATTTTTACTCCTGTTTTTAATTTTTGTACTTGTATATTTAGGATATAAAATTTCCTGTAAGTATGTTATTTCTAGTTTTCATGTCTACCTATATATAAATATGATGCAAAAAAATGTTTTATCTTATTAAAAATTTAAGTTTGTGGGATGAAAAATAATTGTTTAAACTTAAATTTTATTTTTTTCTCAAATGTGCTACAAAGAAATTTGATTTTGATTTTAGAAAATATGAATATTTATAAGAAATTATATTAGGGAAGTAAAATTTTGAATATAGAAAAGAGTAAGAGAATTTAGTTGAAATAAGAGAATTTAGTTGAGAATTTAGTTGAAACATATAGTAATGAAGAAAAACTTAAAGTTAAAAAATTTTAGTGTAGAAATGATAAATATTGTGTCATTATCATTAGTAGGAGAAAATATATTTTTGAAAAATATAGAAAGGATGAACTTTTATTTCAACTTAAATTTATTTTATTAAAAATAATTTTTAAAACTATTATTATATTTTTATGTAAAGGATTTATATCAGAACTTTGCTTTAGGAAAGGACGAGTGGAATTAAAAATCATTAAGGACCTATCAAGAAATAGTAATCCTCACCAGAAAAAGAAAAAGAAAAAGAAAAAGAAAAGGAAAAAGAAAGTTAAAAATGGGAGGAGAAGCTTGAGGATTAGTGTCTAATCAAAATTTTGTTCCATATCTAATCTTTTTAAGGTATAAGACTTGAGAAATTCTTAAGCTTAAGGATATAATATAGTAAGTACAATTATTCTTAATAAAAATTTTCTAAATTGAGAAGATAGAATGCCTAAACTCTATATTTAGAAATTTTACAAATATTTCTAAACTAGATAGGAACTCATTAGGAACTCATATTTTCAGACTTTCTTTTTTACATTAAATATTTCTAAACTCTAAGTTGGTCTCATGTACTAATGTTTTTTCTAAATTGGATTGCTATATTTCTAGATCAAAATTTTAGAATATCCTAAGGAAACTCATTTCCATAATCTTCTTATTTTGGTTTTGAAAGATTAGAGTGTCACTTGAGGACAAGTCACATTTTAAGTTTGGGGGATTTTGATACACCTAAAATACATAGTCTTTATATACAAATTTTTATACCTATTTTTGAGATTTTGCACTTTAATGGAAGGTATTTGTGTATTTTTCTTTCAGGTATAATCAAATGGATGAAAAGGGTGAAAAGAGTGAAAAAGGATCAAATTTGGAGCAAAAATGAAGAAGATGTGCAAAAGAACTACGACAAGTACCTCGTGCTTAAGCGCCAGAAGTATTTACCAGATGATTCAATGAATTTGGATAAATTTTTTAAGAGGTGTTTGTAGCCACTCTTGGTGAAAACATGAGAAATAGTTAATGGACACAAAAATACATTTAATTGGCTTTTGAAAAGAGGCAACTTTTGGAAGATTCATTGAATGTGGACACATTTGAAAAGACACCAAGACACCTTTTGAAAAATTATAAAAGTAGGACTTGGATTGAACTGAAGAGGAGCCACTGAGCCTTCTAAACACCGTCGATGCCTCTCTCTCTTAGATTAATTAGGATAATTTAATAGAGAAGAAGGAGAGGAGTTGTAGTGAGTGAGTAGAGAGTATTGTATGAGAAAGGAATAGAAGAGATTCAAAGAAACTTTAAGAGTTTGGTGAAGAGGATTTGAGATAAGTTTTTATCTTTGTGACTACTATTAATTTTAATTTAGACTTCTTGTTTGTTTGCAAGATTTCTACTTTCAAATTTAAGTGTTCTACTTTCAAATTTAGATTTCTACTTTCAAATTTAAGTGTGGTTGTGTTTTCTTCATGAATTATGAGTAGTTTTCTTTATCTTTTTCCTTAAAATGATAATTGATTAAGTACTTGATGGATGTTGTGTGAAGTATTAATCTTTTATTTTGGAATAAGGTGTGATGATTTTAAACCTTGTACTTCATTTACTTCTTGATTTGGCTAATTAAGATGTTAATATTTGTTGTGAGAACATGTAAGATCCGAGATAGTATTATCTCAGTCAATTAATGGTAAGAATCACATGAGATTATATGGATGAGAATGTAATTCATATGATTGAGTGCAAATAATTAGGGAAATGAACTTTGAAGGTTGTATAATTATAGGACTTTAGAGTGACAGGCTAAAGCCCCCAATTTGGTTTATATTTATAGGTTTTAATACAAGATGTTAGCTATGAGATGATACAAGATGTTAGCCCACAAGTGGAGGGAGAAGAGGGAACTCTAGAGTGTGAGCTAGTATCTTTCACAACAGAATTAGTCAATGTTATTTTTAGCATCTCTAGTAAGGTTAAGGAATACTATTGCTCTTATCTCGCACAACACAATTTGAATTCTTTCACAACAGAATTCCTATACTTTTTACTAATTCATAATAAGGAAAAATATATTTTAATTATATTACCTTCACCTTACAAATATCTAGTTAAATTTAGTAAGTTGTTTACTTTATTTTCAATTATAAAAAATTACTAAAAAAGATAAATTTACCAAAAAAGATTCAAACTTTCATTCCTATTATAGCATCTATAGTTTGAGTAAGAATATTTTGTAAAGTAGAATTTGTTATCTAATTTCTTCTATTTTAGTTGCATATCGTATTTCTCGTTGTGGGTTTGATTATCGGGGCTTAATAAAAAAGTCTTATATTACTTGATAATGATATGTATACTTGCGTAGTATCCAATATTTAAATTTAATAATTACATTCTTATTTGCTTCGAAGTGAAGCTTTTGCCTAGCCATTTCTCAAGAACAATTTTTTAACACCGTTGCAAAGTAATATTATAAAGAAGGAAAAATTAAGAATATAGCTGCATAAATCATATTGTCGTATAAGATCAGGATCAGGTTCCTTTACTAGTTTTCTAGGAATAGTCAACAGGAAAGTCCTATGGCTAGATTGAAGACTTCTAAGGAATTGACTAGACCTCAATCAAAAGTATGGTCAACATATTCTCCTCTCTCTCTTTCTCTCCTTTTCACTTTCAATCTTAATTATTTCCTCTTCCTTTACTTTCTCACATTCAACATTCCTATTTCATCACATGGTTCAAACTAACCCCACCTTCTCATTCCATTTCTTCAATGATTCTCCATGTTATTCCTCGTTCTTAAATCTATCATCACTTCTTTATTTCTTCCTATCACTTCCCTTAGTCAAAACTTCTATTTCCTCCACTTCATGAATCTCAAGCACCTTCATTACTTAATCAACTCATGATACTCTCTCCCTTCTTCTTCATCCCAAACAATGACCCCTCTATTCTCACTTTACTCCACTTCATTAAACCATGAGGCTCTTTCTTTTTATTCCTCCATTCCTCTTCATTCCAAACCACAGCCCCTCACTTCTTCTCCTCACTACTTCATAAAAATTTTTAGCTTCTTTTGTTTTCTTCCTCCATTCTTCTTCATCAAAAATAATGACCCCACTTTTTCCACTTCTTTTCACTTCATAAAATAGCAAGCCTCACCCTCTTTCTTCCACCTTCTACTTTATTCCATACCATGAGCCCTCTCATTCCCTCCTCTTCACGTCATAAATCCATGAGCCTCTCCCTCTTTCTTCCTACCTTCTTCTTCATCCAAATCATGACCTCTCTCTTTCTTCTCCTCTTCACTTCAATAAATCATGAGTTGCTTCAGCTTTCTTCCTCCCTTCTTCTTCATCCCAAATTGTGACCCTATCTTCATAACTCCCTCTTCATCTCAAAACTATGAGCTACCTCTCACTCTACCTCCTTGATAAAATGCTTGGGCTTATCACCCTTCAACTTACTTTAATTTCATATACAACTCCTCACTTCCTCTATACTTCATCAAACGGTGAGAGTCTCCCATTTTTTTCTCCTTCATCAAACATGAGATCTTACACATTCTCCACTTATTCCAAAATAGATAACTTTTTTTGTCTTTCTCTCTTTGTTGGTTGCTTCAATAATAAAGGTATAAATTCTTCTTCTTCCATTTAATTTTGTTTTTCAATCAAATTAATCACTTAATTTTTATAACCATGCATGCGTAATAAAGAAAATTTACATATATGACACATAATTCCCATGTTTTTGTTTATGTAATTTATGTATCTCCATTTTTATGAATATGTTTACATCTTTTCATATGTTATAAGCATGCATGCTTAAGTAATTAAAATTACCTCTATGATTATGTGTAGGTTTACTTGTTTTTGTGCATTTTATACTTACATTCTTAAGTAATTGACATTATCTCCATGCTTATGTGTATTTTATGTGTTCTTATGTGTTTTATACTTGGTTTCTTAAGTAATTCACATTATCTTCATGTTTATGTAAAGGTTTACAAGTTTTCATGTATTGTATACTTGCATGCTTATGTAGTAAACAATCTCCATTATTAGGTGTATTTGTACATGTTTTTATGTGTTAATGCTACAAATGATAAAATAAAGTTCATTACCTAGGAAGTTTTTGGGCATCAATTTGTGAATGAGGATGAGAACACCAACTACTTCCATGCTTTCATCAAGAGGAGGAGGCAGAGAAATGCTACAACCAATATTAAATGTTAAGATGGTGTTGGCTGATAGATCAGTACGATATTGTGGATGATAGCCATTTATTTTTTTCAATAACTATTTACTACTTCTGCTCATGAGATTTCCGGGTTCAAGGATGAACATTACCATACTGATCAGAACTTTGTTGATGGCCTTCCTCTTTCATCTATTCCATCTAAGGAGGAACTTAAGCAGGTTGTGTTTATATGGACAGCTCCATGACAGTAGGCCCAGATGGCTTTTCTACACATTTTATAAATATTGCTGAGTAATTATTAAAGAGGATTTGATTAATGCTATCCAGGCATTTTTTAATGGGCATGATCATCACAGGTACTTTAAAGGCTCAATCATTGCTTTGATCCTAAAAGGCCTTGATGCTACTTGATGGTGTGATTTTAGACCTATCGACCAGTCTTCTGTCATATCCAAAGTGGCAAGTAAGGTAAGTTTGCTAGGCTATAGCCTCGCATGGAGAAGATAATCAACCCTTATCAAGGTTCATTCATCAAAGGGAGGTTAATTTCAAGCAATGTCACTATCACACAAGAACTAGCTTTGGACTTGGACAAATCCTATAGGGGTGAGAACATGATCATCGTGATGGACATCTAAAAGGTGTAAGAAACTTTTTCTTGGGATTTTATTTTGCATGTTCCTTCAATAATGGATTTCCATCACCAATTTTTTTCTTTGGTTAAACTAATACTGAACTGAAATTATTATTCTTTTCTTATTAATGGTGAACTCAAAGTTTATTTCCACTCTACTAGAGGAATCAGACAAGGTGATACCCTCTCTCCATATTTGATTATCCAAGCATTTTGTTATCTTTCTAAAGGTCATCAAGATATTTTCTTCTCTAACCAATAGATTTGTTATAACAACAGGGATACTACATTAATTTCTAAAATATGCTATGCTGAAATGCTGATGATATAATAGTATTTACCAAAGCTTCCTAGGCTGCTATCAGGAAGTTAAATTCCTTTCTCCATCATTTTGAATAGGTGTTTGTAATAAATTTCAATAAGAGAAAGTAAGTTTTCTATGTTGGTAAAGATGTATCAATAGCTATGAGTCAATGGATTGCATATTTTATTGGCTTTTCAAGAGAACATCTTCCTATTTCCAACCATGGTGAGCAAATTAGTAAGGAGATAAAGAAATCTTTTTGTGGGGCTCATAAATTCTATATCTATTAATCTATCTTCTTAAGAAAATTACTGCTTATCTCATGGGGCTAAAGTTACACTAATTAAAAGTGTTCTTTTGTATCTTCCTCTTTATTCTCTACAAATGTTAAAATTCTCAAATCTGGTATTTTTGGACCGAATGAATGTTTAATATATTTCTATGGAGTGGTTTCTCCTCACAAAATTCACTGGACAAAATGGAAGTTGTACAGGCCTATTAATCAGGGTGGCTTGGGTTTTATGTACATTAATAATTCCATTTATATCAATTCTTTCAAGTTGTGGATTAGGTTTAAATCTAGAGCTTCTCTTTAATTTGATTTCATGAGGAAAACGTATTATGCTTACTCTCAGCCCTTAGCTTCTAGTCCTCAACTAATTAATTTTGCTATATAGAAATGAATGCCCTCTCATAGGGCAGTTGATCCCGGTGAAGCATAGTTGTGTAAAATGTATAAAGTTGAATTCGCTTTACAACGGTGCCAAAAACTTGATGCGGTATTTTATGAATAATAACGTTAAACACTTATGGGATTCTACAAAAGTATATGTATTGTTATCAAGTAATATAAGACTTTCTATTTAAGTCCTAAATATCAATCCCACGAGGAAGGTTTAAATTTGAATTGATAAATTAACTAGGAAATTCACAGAAATAAAATGAAATTACTGTCACTAATTTTGAATGTTTAAGACTATCAAAGTTAAATAATTGACTACTAGCAGAATTTAAACGCAAAGTTCAAAATAGTAACTACTAAACTATGTTTATGTGATGAAGTTTTCTAATATGAAAAAACATCTTTCCCTCTACAATGAGCTTTTTAGTGAAATGAGATAAATGGTTTAAATTTGTATTGTGCCAAATAATAACAATTTTAATTCTCTACTCTGATTCAGTGTTATAGAAAATCATTGGCTAATCTTAGGTTTATTCCCTAAATCTGTGGCTAGGTTAGGAGGATACTGGCTCCCACTCCAGAGCTCCCACTTCCCTTCCCCTGAAGGCTAACTCTCGCTTTAGTTTTTAAACACTAAGATCAAAATGGGGATTTTTAGTCTGTCACCCTAGTAATCTCCAATTCTACACCCAAAAAAGTAAATTTCCATATTTATTTGCACTTAATTCCATGAACGAAATACTCCTTCATGGACTTAAATGTGATTCCACTCATGTTGTAGAACTCATACTTCATTTCACAGATCAAATGTTTCACAACATATTTTAACAATTCAATTGGTTAGATCAAAAAGTAAATTAAGAGCGGAATTAAAAAACATCACAATTTATTTTAAATTTTAACATTAGCACATCCACATTATCTTCATTTCACCTTATCTTAGAGTAGGGAGAAAGATAAAGGAATCTACTCAGACTTCATGAGGAAGATATAACAAAAACACAAATTTCATATATAAAAGAGAGTTCATACAACGATAATAAACAAATAACACCTATCTGAAACTCTTTATCAAAGCAAATCCTTTGTAGCCTCTCTTAGGAAATGTAGGAAGAAGAAATCTCTCACTTCTCTTCTTCTCCAACACTTCTTAAAAAAGAATTCACACTTAAACTCACCACAAAGACTCAAAAATATAAAGAAATAACTAATGAAAGGTGTGGAATGTCGTGGAATGATGTAAAGTGGCAAGAAGAGATGCAAAGGAGAGATGGATGGCTGAGAGGGGAAAAGGAAGAGAAGGAAGCAGTCTTTTCTGATAAAATTTTGGCTCTAAATAGAGCCTAGGGTCGGTTCTCCAATAGGTGCATCCAAAAACTCTTCAAAAAGCGTCCAAATTCATCAAATCTTCTAGAAAGGGCCTGCACCGACACAAGCGCTGTCGGCGCTCATTCAGGCACCGTCGGTGCCAAAGTCCATTTAATTTAATATGTCATCTCTGTCAAACAACACCGTCGATGCCCAGTCTGGCGCCATCAACACTGAACAATTTTTCAAATTCTCCATTTTGACTCCAAATTTTATTATTTTTGCTTCCTTTTTGCTCCAAGTCCTAAAAATTAACAACCTACAATAAAATATAAAAAATAACCTTCCATTAAAGTGCAATATCACCAAAAATGAGAATAAAATAGGGGTTTAAAAATTCTTATATTTTTGGTGTATCAAAATCCCCCAAACTTAAACGTTACTGGACCTCAAGTAACTCTTTTACTACAAAAAATATGACTCATTGTAAAGATTTTAACTTCTAGATTTCCATATTTAGTCCACTAAATACAATAGCATAACTTAAGAAAAATGTACAATAACTCCAGTTAATACTAAAGGTATAAGAATATCTAGCAATCAAGTCTAATATTTTTTATTCTCTATTTTTTCAAGGATAATTGCAAATTATTCATATTAAAGCCACTTAGAATATTCATATAAAAAAGAACTTCATGAAACTTTACTATTAAATATGCTAATACTAAAATATAAGTTTAGAAAATGTAGTCAAGCCTTCTTCTTTAAGTTGATTCAAGTGAAGCTAATTTTTAATTAGGCATCTCCTCAAGCTTCTCCTCACATCTTTTTATTTTCTTTTTCAGGATCATTTTCAATCCTTTTTCTTTTCTTTTCTTTTCTTTTTCTTTTTCAGGATCATTTTCAATCCTGTTTATCTTTTTTCTTTCTTCTTCTCTTTTTTTTATGTGAGGATTATTATATCTGGATAGCCTTTAATGATTTTGAACTTCATTATCCTCTTCTTAAAGTTAAAAACTTTTCACATTCCTTCACTTTATAAATTTATATTAGCTTTACAGATTTTTCATAACGTTTTATTGTTTTCTTCTTATATGAATCTCTAGGATTTTTAATACTTCAAAAATTCAAATTCATTTACTTAAAATAGAAAAACATAGTCTTATTCTATCATACCAAATATCTTAATATCTAAAATTAACCTTTATTTTTAAAAAAAATTTACTTAAGTTTACTATATATTTAGAAACTTAAATATAGTTATTTAAGGTTATCCTCTACTACCAAAGGTCATGTTAAATTTTAAAATATTTTGAAAACATAGCTAATTGAGGACAAATAAAATTAAGTTTATTTTATTTAAAAAGGAAATTTTCTTCCCCCCAAACTTATATTTCTAAAATATTTTTCATGAAAATTTGAAAAATAAAGGATGAAAGAAAACATTTAATACATAAAGAAGAGACATACCTGTTAAAGGTTTTTATTTGAAACTTAACTCTGAAAGATTGCAGGTACTAATATGAAAAGCTATAAGAATTAAAACATTAAATAACACATAATACAGAAAAAAAAATTATTGAGAAAGAGTTAACTACAAATACATCCAATAAAGTACTAAAAACTAACAACTTCCAGCAGTTTCATAGATCTATTATTCACAACACAGCATACAATTAAAAATTTCCTATTAAAGATTTGAGGCAATTTTAGGCCCTCAAATCTGAGCAATAGCAAGCCGTATGTGAATAAACCAGAGGTTGAAGATGACTCAAAGGGTAAAAATGGAGTTTTATTATGTAAATCACAAATTTTAAGAGTGTTTGGGTCGGTTCGGGTCGAGGGCATTGACGCCAGTGGACAGAAATTCATATTTTGATTTTCACATATTTCAATTTTCTTTCAATTTACTTCAAAGTCTATTTAGTTTTTTTAACACTAATTTTCATCTTAAAATCATTCAAAAATAAGCATTTTCACAAACAATACCAAACTAACTTTTATATATGAAAATACACCTTTTACAAATACATTTTTCTAATCACACTTCCACATCCTTAAAGCAAACTAAATAATAAATCAGTGTTGAAATCAAGCCACAACACTAGAATGCTTTCACAAAACTATACACAATCAAAGTCAATAAAGTTCTAAAGTAAAGTAAAGTAAATCAAATCCACACAAATACATTAAAAACATATGTATTTTAAACTAGTAGAGAGTCCAACTTCTTCAATTATTTAGCCTCATCTTCAGTACTTTCTCCTCCTCTAATATCTCCCATAGACTGGTAATGGAAATACAGATTATAGAAGGGTCGGTACGGGAATTGATCAGTCGAACCTTCATTGATACATCCATTTTTCTTGAACATCTGCACCAATCCTACTTCAATTGTCCCAGTATGATCAAAGTTCTTTGTCATCCTCCAATCTAGGTGTTCAAAAAGATAGTTAAAATTTATTATTGCATTCGTAATACTTTGAAGTTCTCTTTCTATTTTCTTCATTTTCTTCTCCAAAGCTAATGAACTTCCAACTGTTGGTGGCATCAATGGTGTTGAAGCATGTGATGAATGATCCAAAATAACATCTAATGCTTTATTTCCATTTCTAATATAATTGCCATCAATAGAAATCATGGGCTCCCAAGGTAATAAAACTTTCTCCCAACTTTCATATGGAACTTGAGATTGACTGTAAAGTTGGAAAATTATCGAAGGATGCCTCAGTCCATATATTGGCCCATTCATAACAATACTCATAACAAATTTGAAAATAATTGATCCCACATCAATGGGTTTTTCCATTTGAATGCAATAGTTTAAAATGACACTTTCTCTTGTAACTCTACTAATCTTGATGGTAGGGAGTAATTTTGCAGATATGAAGAAATGTCATTATTTTGATATTGGATTAAGCTACGAAACAGAGAAAGTAATGTATCCCTCATCTCTGATTTCCCAATTATCATTTTCATCTGTCAGAAAATTATATACATCTTTCATCATATCTCTCGTTCAGATAAAATCTGTATAATGATAGATTGGAACATTTTCTATCATATACAAAATATTAATTCAAGCCAGATTAAATGGTACAACCTTACCTCAAACGAAGACGACTCCTTGGGTAATCCTTGGGTAATTCAACTCCTTGGGTAATTCAATGTAAGTTAGCATAGAATTCGTTTACTACTGGTACTACAACTGCAATGGTAGTGTAGCACATAACTTCTCAACATCTTTGCATAATGATTTTCTTGATCTGTGAACTTGGATTACTCAATCCATGATTGATAAAGCCTCTCTCCTTGATAAGTCTCTTCTTATAATTTTTGCAATTGTATAATTTTTGCACGTCAAAATTGATAAACTTTCTTTTATTGAAAACTCCATACCTTGAATTATTTATACAATTGGAAGCCATGGAATTCAAAATTAGGAATTTTCTGGAAGTCCAAGGAAGTTTTTAGGACTTTAAAAACACCTCTTGGCGGTTATTGAGGAGCCAAATCCCACCAAAGTCCATCGAATTTACTCTGCACGTGCAAAACTACTCGGGATGCCATCGGCACTCCCGATAGAGCTGTTGGCGCCATGGTCCATTAGGAAGGCAACGTTAGTGCCCATTCTGGCGCCGTCGGAGCCAGAGGCCAAAATTGCATTTTTTAAATTTTTTTTTTCAATTCAATTCCAAATTTTTCTCCAATACCAATATTTGTCTTAATTTATGATATATAAAATTGTGTAGGATTCAAAAATATTATTATTTCCTAATACATAAACACTTATTAAACAACATAGTAATATATATAAATATATAGATTTATATATATGGGTTGCCTCCCACAAAGCGCTTGGTATAACGTCGTCAGCCTGACGTACCATTGTTTAATCGAGATGACTTAACATTAAAACTTTTTTAAATTGTGGTATGTGTCATTCATAATAATATTTCAATCGATGCCCATTAAACTTAATGATCTTTTTGGTTTTAGATATCCTTTAAATATCTTTCCAATTTTAGGATCTTTAATAACAATAGTTCCATAATGATAGACTTTAATCACTTTAAATGGTCCTAACCATCTGGGTTTTCAGTTTTCCTGAAAATAATCTTAATCATGTATTATATAATAGAACTTCTTGTCCAGGTTCAAACTTATCCTTAATAATCTTTCGATCATGTCGTCATGCCATATTTTCATTTTCTCTTTATAGATTTTTGCATTATCATAAGCTTCATTTCTAATCTCCTCAAGTTCATTGAGTTTTAATAATCTTTTCTCACCAGCATCTTTTAAATTAAAATTAAATTCGTTAATAGCCCAAAATGCTTTATACTCCAATTCTATTGGTGAGTGGCATATTTTTCCAAAAATAAGTCTGTATGGGGACATTCCTATAGGAGTCTTATAAGAAGTTCTATATGTCCATAATGTAGTATCTAATCTAGCTGACCAATCCAATTTATAGGGATTCACAGTTTTTTCTAAAATTCATTTTATTTCACGATTTGATATTTCTGCTAGACCGCAGGTCTGAGGATGATAAGTAATAGAGAATCTATGCATTATATCATATTTTCTTATTAATTTCTCAATTCTCTTATTCCTAAAATGGGATCCTTCATCAGTAATAATTGCTCTCAACATTCCATATCATGAAAAAATATTTTTATTTAAAAATTTAGAAACACTCTGAGCATCACATTTAGGTACAACAACAGCTTCAATCCATTTGGACATATAATCAACAAGTAATCTATATAATTTTCTAAATGAAGGCATAAATGGTCCCATAAAATCTAATTCCCACACATCAAAAATTTCAACTTCTAATGTGTAATTTAGAGGTATTTCATCTCTTCTAAAAATATTTCCTACTCGCTGACATCTATCGCATGTTTTAATATATTCATTAACATTTCTAAAAAGAGTAGGCCAATAAAATCCAACTTGCAAAATTTTATATGCACTTCTATTTATTCCAAAATTTCTTCCAAATTCAAAATCATGACATCTTTCAATTATTTGTTGAGTTTCTTCATAAGCCACACAAATTCTAATAATTAGATCTTTATATTGTTTATATAAATATGGGTCATCCCAAAAATAGAATTTTGAATCATATATAAATTTCTTTAATTGTTGATTCTTAATATATGGTGGTAGAATATTACTTACAATGTAATTTACTATATCGACATACAATGGTATATTTATTTCATCAATATTATATAATTATTCATCAGGGAAATTTTCTAAAATTTCATTTGCAAAATTAGTTAATATTTCTTTTTCTAGTCAAGACAAATGATCAGCTATTTTATTATCATTTCCCTTTCTATTAACTATAGTAAAATCAAATTCTTGCAATAGAAGTATCCATCTAATCAATCTTAGTTTAGCATCCTTCTTTTGCATCAAGTATTTGATAGCAGAATGATCTGTATACACTATATATTTGGTTCCAATCAAGTAAGGTCCAAATTTATCAAAGGCATAAACAATAGTTAATAACTCTCTTTTAGTAGTAGTGTAATTAATTTGAGGTTCATTTAGAGTTTTACTAGCATAATATATTATTTTAAAAACTTAGTTGTGTCTTTATCCTAAAGCAACTCCAATAACATAATCACTAGCATCGCACATTATTTCAAATAGTTTCTCCCAATTAGGTGGGACTATTACAGGTAGAGTGATTAATTTTTCTTTCAATAGTTCAAATGCTTTTATGCTATCCTCATTAAAATCAAATTTTGTATCTTTTTCTAAAAGTTGGCATAATGGCTTAGTTATTTTTAAAAAATATTTTATGCAACGTCTGTAGAAACCAGCATGTCCTAGAAAACTTCTTATCCCTCTAACAGTAGTCGGTGGTGGTAATTTTTCAAAAACTTAAAATTTTGCAGGATTTACTTCCATGCCATTTTCAGAAATTTTATGCCCAAGTACAATTCCTCCTACAACCATAAATTGACATTTTTCCCAATTTAATTCTAGGTTGTTTTTTTTACGTGATTCCAGAACTTTTTCTAAAATTATTTAAAAATAATTCAAACGAAGTCCCAAACACAAAAATCATCCATAAATACTTTCATTCCATGTTCAATCAAATTACTAAATATTGACATCATATATCTTTGAAATGTTGCAGTTGCATTGTATAGTCCAAAATGCATTCTACGAAAAGCAAATGTTCCATAAGGGCTTGTAAATGATGTCTTCTCTTGATCCTTTGATCCTTTTGGAATTTGATGATAACTGGTATATCCATCTAAAAAATAGTAATATTTGTTTCCAGCCAATCCATCCAACATTTAGTCTATAATGGGTAAAGGAAAGTGATCTTTTCTGGTGGCCATCTTTAATTTTCTATAGTCTATACAAATTCACCAACCAGTAACTTGTCTTATTGGAATTAATTCATTTTTTTCATTTACTTCAATGGTCACTCCTCCTTTCTTTGGAACACAGTGAATTGGGCTTACCCAAGCACTGTTTGAAATAAGATATATAATTCCAAAATCGAACCATTTTAAAATTTCTTTGTTAACAACTTCTTTTATTATTTGGTTTAATCTCCTATGAGGATCAGCTTTAGGTTCATACTATTCATTTAATAGAATTTTGTGCATACAAATTGAAGGACTGATTCCTTTAATATCTGTCAAAGTCCATCCAAAAGCCTTTTTATATCTTTTTAACATTTCTATTAATTTTTGTTCTTGAATTTTAGTTAACTCGGAAGATACAATAACAAACAATGTAGATGAATCTTCTAAAAACACTTTTTAAATGGGCAGGTAATAATTTTGGTTCAAGTTCAGTTGGTTTAATACTTGAAGGAATATGATTTTTATTATCATTTTCCAAGAAATCTAAAGTTTCAAATTTATCTTTAATATAATCTAAATTTTCTTCTTTTATTTTGTTCTCATTTTCACTAAATTCTTCTTACCTTAATTTTTCTTCAAACTCTTTCTTAAAATGCTCATTACTTAGATAATCAGTAACTTCCATCCTAAAACATTCATTATCTTTTTCTATTACGGGATATTTCATAGCTTTTGCAATATTAAATGTTACTTCTTGATCATTAACTCTTATTATTAATTCTCCTTTTTACACATCTATCACGGTTCTCCCTGTAGCAAGAAATGGTCTCCCCAAAATAATAGGAATCTCTTTATCTTCCTCCATATCTAATACTATAAAGTCTACAAGAAAAATAAATTTATCCACTTTTACTAATACATCTTCTATAACTCCTTTAAGATAGTGATTGATAAATTAGCTAACTGAAGAGTTACAGTAGTAGGGGAAATCTCTCCTAAATCTAAATGTTTTGTTAGAGGTATAAGATTGATACTCACTTCTAAATCACATAATGCTTCTCCATAAAACTTTTCACCAATTGCACAAGGTATAGTATAACTACCAGGATCATTTAACTTTTTAAAAAGCTTTTTTTGAATAATAGTCCTACACTCTACACTGAGTGCAACGGTCTCATGATTTGCAAACTTCCTTTTCTTGTTTAGTATATCTTTCATAAATTTCACATAACTTGGCATTTGTTCAAATGTCTCAATGAAAGGAATGTTTATCGTTAACTTTTTAAGTATTTCCAAAAATTTTGTAATTTTTTTGTCTTTATTCTTCGGCTTGACTCGCTGAGGAAATGGAGGTAACGGTTTTTCTAAGGGAACTTGTGTTTGTTCAATTTCATTATGGTCACTTTCCATCTCTTCCATCTCCTCATCAACTTCAATTTCTCTTTGGATTCTTTTTTTCAATATCTTTTCCACTTTGTAATTGATTCTCTTTAATTTGCTGCTTATTTTGATCTTTGGGATTAACTTCCATAGTACTCAGAAGATTTCTTGAAGAAATGTTACTAAGTGCAATAGCAATATGTCCAAATTGATTTTTAAGATTTCTAATAGTAGCCCATTGATTTTGTATTTGATTTCCCTTTGATTTCCCATATTCAACGATTTGATTTCCCATATTCAACGTTACTTCTTCCATCATCAACTTCTTTTCCTTAACTTGTGGGTTAGTGTTAGAGTTAAATCCAGTAGGATAATAAGGTCAATAATTAGGATTTTCTTGATTTTTTACATTCCTTGAGGGGTTCATTGAATTGTTATAATTATTCCAACTAATATTAGGGTGATTTTTCCATCCAGGGTTATTTTTCCATCCAGGGTTGTTCCATCCAGGGTTGTAATAATTAGAATAGGAATTATTATTTTGATTATTAATAGCATTCAAAGTTTCATAAGATGATGAGTATCAATTATCTGTCTTAGCAAATTTTCCTCTAATACTGGTGGTATTTGAGAAAAGTTCACGCCAATTTGATCAATCTTTTTTGATATAGAAACAATTTGAGATGCCAAAATAGACAATGCATTAGAGACATGAATACTAGCTACTCTCTTAGGATTTACCCATTCAGAGGGCCATTAAAAAATATTAGTAGTCATTTCTCCTATTAAAGAGTAGGCTTCAAGTCGGCGCTATTTTGGGGGTTGGAGGGAGTTGCCCATAAGAAGTTGTCGGTCACCGGAATAGAAATCCCATTGCCCGCTTCGGAAGGACATTTTAATTTACATATATATTTAGTTTTAGAAAAATATGAAATCAAACTAACCCCATATTTTTCATAGTTAAATGAAAGAGCGCTGTACCTCAAATCCTGTATCTATCCCGAAGGATAAACACAAGACTTGAGGATGAGGCTCGATCAAATAAACTAAGGAATATATGACATTCAATTGGTCTATGAAACCTTTATATTTGCCAACAAGTTCCTCTATTTAATATTCTACCTAATATAAGGAATATATAGGGTTTATTTTATTTGGGTTCCAAGTTCTGTATAGAAGCAAGCCCCTATATTTAATTACATCTTAAATGACCAGGGTCATCTAAGAAGACTCTCAATTAAGATCAGTGGTTTTACTCCTCGATAAAAATCAGGAAATATTATCTTAAAGGGTAGGACTTTTGTAGGACTTTTCAATGAAATTGAACGTAGAGGTGTGAAAGGGGATTGGTTCAAATTTTGAACATTTTGTTATAAAATCTAAATTGGATTCCAAAAGAGGAAGAAGTAGGGGATGTCATGGATCCAGAGGATACCCTTGGTGACTTCCAAAGCTATCCTAATATTTGGTTTGAATTTAGAGGAGAAAAATTTAGTTTTTTCATCCTACTAATGTTATTAGTTAGGGCATACATTCGTGTGAAACGATCACACAAATAGCCTGGAAGATGTGAGGATTTAGTTCGTGACAAACGACAATCTTAGAATCCTAAGACGAGTTAGGGCTTATATTGTATAGCAGGGCTATGCAAAGGCATAAAGATGATGTGAGGATTTACGTTGCATAAGCAAGCAACCTCGAAGTCCTATGGCTTTGTTGTTTAAATCTAAGGAAGGAAGATTTGTTTAGTTGAGGAAGACAGGATTTGCTATTGAAGATGGGCGTGTTGCCCACCATGCAAGCTCCAAGCTTCCTGTTGCGACGAGTTTGAGTTTTCTAGTGTGTTAAGTTATAATATTAAATCAGGTGGCCATATGGTTGAAGTTCTTTAAATTCTATAAGGGCATATTAAAGTTGATTAGAGCGGTACTAGTTAGGATCCTACGGTTCTCTGGTTCCGACACCACTATTTACGGTTCCCTCGTTCCGGCACCACTATTTTCTATTGGATTCACTTAGTCAAAATGAACTTACTAAACTCAACTTAATGAGTTCCATAATTTCATTTAGACCGTGGGAAACCTCATTAGCAACCGTAGGTTACCTCCTTCAAGGGATTCTTGGTCGTTTGATAGAGATGTCTTAATTTAGTTGAAATTATAGTTTTGTGTGATGTTTGTGATTAAATTTTGAGTTATTTTATATTTTGAATGTCGTGGCGGTGAATTTTATCTTGGTTGATTTTAATTTTGGTTTTGATTTTGGTTTTGGGTTTCATGCGAGTTTATGTTGTTTTCATACATGTAGGTAAATGCAAGTATGAAAAGAAATAACGTAAGCATAAAGCGTGGAAGGAAAAATGCACAGAAAGACGGTACTATAAACTCTAAAAGCGTACCTAGTGAGTCTTCTCGTTCCACCACCTGAAACTTAAAAATGCATGTGAGGGCACTTACGAAAAGTAGGAAAAGTAAAGTTCTGGTGGTTCTTCTAACTCTATGTTGTATTTTGGTGAGTCCTTAAAAGTTTAAGGATGATTTCATTAAGCAAAGTATATTAAATTTAATAGACCTCTGAGGTATCCAACAAGTTAGGAGGAGGAAGCAAGTCCATGCCTCCCTCTCACCAACTGGTGAAAAGCCTCGATTCCATTTAAACTTATTATGTTGCTTAATAGTTCATCCTATGAATACTTCTAATGCCCAGTGAACATTGATGTCTTAATTATCTCTAAGAAAGGGGTAATTATCATTTATCAATTAATTTGAAAATTATGTGAGTGAATTTAAAGGGCAAGTTGGTGTAACCTGAACACTTAGCCAATTTTTAATTTAGGCTTAGTGGTGTTTCAAGAATGCTTGATTATATTATGTTTATTTATCTAATTCCCATTTTAGTCAATTTTGATTTAGCCTAAGTCGCCACTGAGCCCTTAAAACTTAGGTGAGTGCCTTAATCAGTTTTGAAAAGGTTAAGCTTTAAATAATCATGATTCATAATTTGAATTTTTATTTGATAATCAAATAGGGGTATTAAATTGATTAATTATTGACTTCAAAAGTCATACTCCTAAGTCCAAGGTTCATTTTATTTTAATAAACTTCCAAATTTTAATAATTTAGAAATTTATTAACTTATCTTTTTCAATCGGCAGAGTGAGGTTGGTTTCTACCAATTAATCCCTTATTTTTAAAACACCAAATAAATTGATTAAGATCAGAGGTTACCCATTTCCCTCCTTGAATTAAGCCTAAATGTTAATTAAGGCTAAATTTCCAAAATTACACATTTGCCCCTAAGGCTCTAACACTTCATAATTTATCAAATTCAATTCAAATGACTTTGAAATTTTTATCCTACCTCATTCATGGGTCAATTAAGACATCAGAGGAGAAAATGTGAATTTCCAAAATTTAATATATTTTGTATAATTATTTTGAGGCAAAAATAGTATTTCTCAAAGAAAATTCCTAACTTGACCAAGATAAATTTTAATCTCTTGCAATTTTTACTAGAGGTAGACCTAGACTAGAAAAGGCTTTAAATAAAATTTCATAATTTTTTTAAGTTCTTTGTGATTTATTAGTTTTATTTTAATTTTTGGGCTATTTAATAAAAATAAAATATTTTAAATGTTGAAAATTAGGTTTTGTATTTTTAAAAAATCTCCCTTAGGTCATAAAACTCTTAAATAGATAAAATTAAGTTTTGTATTTTTTAAAAGTCCTCCTAAGGTCAGAGAACTCAGAGGAGAAGATTTTATATTTTTTTTTAAATTTTATTGGAATTATTTTTAGTGAAAACTCACTTTATCCTTTTTTTAAAATATTTTTAAGCTTTGAAATTCAATATCTTTATTTTGAAAATCAGGAAAAATATTCTAGTTGTTCCTAAGTGCTTAAGAAGAAATTTAGAACATTTCCATGAGTTTTATTATTTTAAATATTTAAAATGGGCTAAAAATCAAGTTTTTCTTTTAAATATTATTTTTTTTTTATAAAATACCCCTGATTACAGAGAACTCAAAAAACTAAGTTTCATATTTTTTTGAGTTATATTTTGATTTTTAAAAATCATTTACGTTTCAAAAGTGGTATTTATCTTTAAAGATTAACTTAAGTTATCAAATGAACTCAAAATATTTTGAAATTTTTATAGTGAGTTCTTTGGGTCATAAACCATAGTAGAGATCAAAAATTAAGTCATTTAAATATTTATATTTCTTAAAATTATTTATCTTATTGATTTAGTGTTTGTAAAAAATAGGTGCATTTGAAATGACTTGACTCATGAAAAATTTTTCTAAAGACTACTACAAATGCTAATTATAAAAATTTCTAAAAATGCTAATAAACCTTTCTCTAGTCATAATAAACCTTTCTTAAAATTTTTCTAAAAATTTCTCTAGTCATAATAAACCTTTCAAAATTTTCTTAGATTTTTCTAGGTAACATGCTAATTATTATGATTAAATTAAGCAAATAATGTGCATAAGTTTAAAAAATATGGATCTCTGTATAGAAACATCCTCTGACTTTAGAAAAAATAGAGGATGTTTTTCTTGATAAAGGCTACAACATGCCAAAATTTTAAACCAAGGTGATGTGTCAATATGCATGGAGAATCAAATGATTCCAAATAGTGTTTAATTAAATAAAAATATTTTGTGCATCAAATGGACTTGAACATTATTACAGATTGGTCTTCTCTATTTAATGAGCAAGAGGATATTTTTATTTTATTTTTGTGATTTTTTCTACACAAAGTTATGTATTTTTACACAAAGTTATGTATTTTTCTACACAAAGTTATGTATTTTTGAAATTTTGGAGATTAAATAAATAAGAAAAGGCCCCTATTTATCTACTTATCCATCTCAACCTCGTACGGGTCGAACGGGTCGAACAGGCCACAGGGGGCTTTGTGATTGGCACCGCCAGCCAGCTCATTCCCGCTCATGTCGGACCGCACTCTGTCCGACGCGATCAGAGCCACCCGATCAATACACGCTCGATCTGACAATCACGGGTCATCGTTTCAAATGAACTGGACCTGAAAATTATCCATTTTAAAATGCTAATAGCTCACTCGATTCTCAATGAAATTGAGTGAATTTTTTTTTAAAATGCTCATATTGACTAGTAGAACACATCCATATGGTTGATAAACCTTTAAATTTACTTTATATTCATGAATAATTGAAAGAAGCCCGGTTTAGGGTTAACTTTGAATACCTTGGTCCAAGAGGGGTGGCCTCGATTGGATGCTTGTAGAAGCTTTGTGTCGGTGCCAGAAGCCTAGGGATGGAGCCTCTGGTCATGGTGAAATGCCTAGACCCAAATTCAGTCAAGGCCGATTTGGGGGTTTGGTCGAAGTCCACCTTAGGGTGGCCGGATGATGGGGCTTTTGTGGGGGATCTTCTTCTCTTGATTTTGGGATGGTGTGGGTGCAATTAATTTGAATTTTGTGGAGGTTTGGAGGAAGTCCTATTTCGGCCTTGAAATTGAGCTCCAAAATTGAACTCAAGCAACGAATTTGAGTGGCTAAGGAAGGTTTGGTTAAGCTCAAGAGGTCTCCAAGAAGCTCTGGAAGAAGATTTACTGAGTCTCCCCAAGGAATTTCAAGTTCTCCTCTTTTGGCCATGGAGAGGGAGTTTAAATAAAATGGCCTAGGCTGGCTGTCAGGGTCAATTGAGGGGAGCATTTGGTTGCTTATGTGGAGGGCAAAGAAACTCCAATGAGCAGCTGGGCTGATTTGGCTTTTGGGTTTGAGTTGGATAAAAATCCCTTATCTTGGCCAAGGTTTTGGCCATTTTCAAGCCACCAAGGTGGTTGGCCGGCCAGACATTGGTCACCTCTTGGCTCAGGGATGTCAGGCGGTGGCGAATGATGATTATCTCCCAGGGGTAAGTGATGATGTTGGAGATATTTCTAGTTAAGTCCAAAAATTGGTAAAAATCCTTTAATTTGGGGATCCATTGGTCCATATCTTGTCATGGTGATTTTACGAGGGTTTATCCTAGTTTTTATGAAGGTTTTGGTGGCTGTGAAATCATTACTTTGGTGGCTTAGACATAGTTAAGTCAATTTTTGGTGAAAGGGTCCAAGTGAGTGCAAATGACCAAAACTTGAGTTTGGGCTAGGCTAGCCATGTCAATTGGCCTAATTAATTTTTTAATTTGGTGTAGGGGATTGTAAGGAAAAATTTTTGTGAAGGATAGAAAGGGTTTTGAGTTTGATTAGGGGGTCAATTTGAAGGATTTTGGAGATTTGGTCAATCTGGGTATATTGGGCTAGATTTGGGTCGGCTAGATTTGGGTCTAGAGGCTAGATTTGGGTCTAGATTGGGTTAGCCTTGGACTAAGTCCAAATTGATTATTGAAAAAGGTTAATAGGAACCTCATGAATAGTTTTCAACATAAACTGGGCATCAATTTTGGGATTAAGGCAATCAATTTGGTGAAATTTGGGGACAGTCAATTTGGGGCAAATTAAGAGTTTTGGAATTAGGTTGACAGTGGGCTCAAATTATGGGTCAATTTGGTTTGGATTTGGTCTGAATTGGTTATATGAAGAGTGAATTTGAATTTAGAATTGAAATTGAGGTAAATTGGGACCAATTTGATGAACATTTTAGGTGATTTGGGGAAAGTGGGTCTTTTAAAGGAAAATTTGGGGATTTGGATTGGGGATTTTGGTTAAAGATGGTCAAATTGGCCAAATTAGGTCATGTGTTAGTGAGTGTAGATGAGTTTAGTGAGTGTAGATTTTGAGTTTAGAGTTGTGAGTGATTGTGAGTGTAGTGAGTGTAGCGAGTGTAGTGAGTGTAGTGAGTGTAGTGAGTGCAGTGAGTGCCTTAGCTCCAGACCAACACCCAGGGTCAACCTTAAGGTCCAGCAGTCCTAAGGGTGTCTCATCTTGAGTTTCCCCCATATTGACCCCACCTACTAAGTATTTAGAGGTTGAGACCAACATGTGGAACTTCAAGTTGAGTAGAGAAGAAGGTAGAGTTTCTAATGGTGAGGGTATCTTTTCTAGTTTTCTAATAATAGTCAATAGGAAAGTCCTATGGCTGGACCTTACGTTACTAAAGAGGAAAAACTAAACCTCAACAAAAAATGAGGTCAACAAATGGACCCTCAATAGGTGTGTTGTGCTGGGCAAGCACACCGCGCGTATTGGCGTTGACCGAAGAGATCAACAAAAGCCAATACAAACTCTTAAGTCAACACACCAGGAAATATGTGTAAAGTCGTGTATGTGATTTGTTTTTGTTGGGGAACTAGCAGGTGATCGTTTGATTGAAATCAAGGAGTAG
>NW_018217823.1:0-8358 GCF_001263595.1 Phalaenopsis equestris | reverse complement strand
TTTTTTTAAATGGAAGATATGTATATAGTTTTATAGGTATTCTCTAGTTCATAAGAAGCAAACTATTCATTTCCAAAAAATAAATATTCTGCTTTCAAACAGCTAAGGAAGATTTATCTAATGTTTTATTATGGTTTAAGATACCCAATTTCCCTATATGTTGATGGACAAAGAATGATATATCTGATGTTGTCAGCACTTTTGAGATTCCTCTGGTTGTAGATCGATTGATTGCCAAATGTACTTTTACTCGAGTGAGTGTACAAATCAACATCCTCTCCACTCTCTTGGTTTTCTGTTACTTTGAATGTTAACAGGCAACATGCTATATAACCCATAAATTACAAATGGAAGTAGACTCCTCGCACGACCTGCAACAACTTTGCCCATGACCCAATCTCACCTCACAAATTGCCCAACTATAAACCCCCTTATATCAAGTCACCTAATCACCACAACAGCCGCTGCAGAAACCGTGCCAACCTACCTCCCTGTAAACAACAGTAACATAAATCTCTCACAACATATCTCCTACATCCCAAACACTAATACCCTCTCGCCTCTTTCTTCTCCTCATGCATGACTAGCAACTCTTCTAAGGACAACCGTGTTATATAAAAACAATATATATATATATCTGTGTGTGTATTGTATAGATATATACATATACATGTCCAATGTAAAATATACATATATATTTAATTTGGTGGCATCCATGTAAAATTGCTTTTAGAAAATTGCTAATATTTGAGGAGGGTTCAGTTCTCGATCTCTGCTTCGATTAGTTGCCATCGAGAATGTCAGCCTCGTTTTCGTCGTCAACCTTGGCCGCTCCCGCTTCTTCTCCGAAGGTTTTCTTCTTTTCTTTAGCCCTCTTCTGGTCTGGGCCTCCAATCTGTTACCGCGTTTGATTCATTCCCACGATGCTTTCTGAACTTGAAGCAGTTCGGCAAATGGCCCGGATCGGCACGATCTCCTTCGAATCGTCTGGTCCACTTCCGGCGATCGTTTCCAACAATCCTTGCATCAGCCGGAAATGCCTCTTCTTCTATTGGCACTGGTATGATTTTAACTAATACCCCTTTCATTCACTCCAATAAATCCGATCGTATTTGCTTGATTCCGATTAGTCGAAATGCAGGAACGAAAACTGAAATGGATGCTGTGTCTAGCTTTAGTGAGATAGTTCCGGATACAGTGGTTTTTGATGATTTTGAGAAGTATGGGGTACTTGATAATAAATAAGCTGTTCTTTAGTTGGCGTCCGGTGTTTCTGATGATTTCATGATTTGAGTGCAGGTTTCCTCCCACGGCCGCTACTGTTAGCTCTTCGCTCCTTTTAGGAATTTGCAGCCTTCCAGACACCAGGTTCAAGGTGAGGAAGTGCAGAGCTTTGGTGACTTTGGTTTTATCTAATCAGCACACGATTCACGGATTTAGATGATTTACTTATTCAAATTATTAAAAACAATGGCTCTGTTGCAGAGTGCTGTAGAGATTGCATTGGCGAACAGCGAATGTTACGAACAAGAGGAACCTAGTGACCGGATGACCTGCTTCTTTAACAAGGTCATTCTTATTATGCTAGAATTTGAGGATTTGTAGTTTTGAGGGATTAGTACTTGTTTCTTATAATGCAACGATTATACATTTTCTTCATTTGCAGGCTCTAGTGAATGTTGGTGCTGACTTGGCCGGATTAGTCCCAGGTCGGGTGTCAACAGAAGTGGATGCTCGTCTTGCTTATGACACACGAGGCATCATTCATAAGGTAGAATCATATCCATGATTTTCTTTTCTAGTATCCTTGTTTTCTCAATGACCAAATACTGGAATTTGGTTTACAAATTTAGCGAAGAAGTCATCTCCCATTCAAAAATCTTCTATATGAAGCCCTTATTAACATTTTCTTGGCATGTACTACGCTTCTGATGTTATGCTTTTGTTGTTTAGACGTGTCGTGACTAATTGTAGCAACTAGACTCAGTCCAGCTAAACCTGGAAATGAGTGCTAATATTTATACAAATCTTGACATAAATACAACTAGCTGCGTAGGATAGAATATGGATTAGCTCAAATCATTGCCATTGTGCAGAAACGCTTTTTGTAATATGGATTAGCTCAAAATATTGCCTCTGTGCAAAAATACATTATTATTATTGTGTATTTCAACCATTGATTACTTATGACCTTGTTAAATGCGCATCATAGTTCATAAAAAATGTTTAGCATGATCAGGAATTTTGTTTTAATGATTTGTGGTGATCAAACATATAGTATAAATTATTTGTCAAAATGTGTTTTTAAAAGTAAATTGTAGTTATTATCTATCACATTGCACACCAAATAAAGCTGGTCATTGTCCTTGATTGGACTGTATACGATTCATGAGGCTCCGAACCTAAGTTTAAGCGTGCAACCTTTCATGCATGACAAGCTTTTTATTGTCCATGATTGGAATGCATAGCTTAAAATTATTTTTATTTGGATAAATATCCTTAAAATTTTTTTCTTGCCCTCTTATCAACTTGAAATATTATCATAAGTTATTAGAACCAGCAAACAACCAATTTCGACATCAAGTTCGCCAATAATCGCTAGGTTATTATAACTAACTGAAAACTTTATGAAAAGAACATTAATTATAGTATAATATATCTAAATTCAACATCTTCAATGAGACTAATAACCCCAAAATGCTCATGACATTCTTCAAGGGGACCCATGATAATATTGGGAGCAATAATGCCCTTCTTTGATGTTAGTTCATAAATGGCCTTTTCGAGATGTCGTTCAAATGGTATGCAGAGCTTACAAACCACTCGTTTGGTGTTGACAAAATGGAGGGATTGTCTTTGCTCGATTGAGTTTTTCAATTATACACCCGTATGACTTGTTAGCCATGGTGTCTCGGCTGATGTGGCCAAGATATTGGGCCTTGGTTGAAGGAAGAGTCACATAAGTGTTGTCTTCTGGGCCCATTCTTACCGAACCAGAGCAGGACCCCAATCTTGAACGAAATCTTGAGGGGAGGAGAATGCTGTCTGGCACTCAACAACTCTCGTGTTAGCATTAGGAAGCAGTGATTGTTGACTCCAAATGTGAGTTCATAGGAGATGGGTGAAAAAAGATATAAAGCAGACTAGTTGCCAAAAGAGGTGCAATCCCGGGCTCTATCTACAGGTTCTGACACCCACAGGGTCATTCCAAGAGCTTGGTAGTAAGGTTTTGATATTCCTTTCTCCAGATGAGTGCATGGAAAGCTGTTTCTTTTCTTGCCTTTCTCTCCTGTATAAATAGTTGACCAGACAATTGGTTGTTTGCTAGTTTTCATTTTTTTTCCTGGCCCAATTGCAGCGAAACTGAATAAAGAAAATATGATAGGAAGAACTCCTGATTTTTTTTGCTGCTTTGTAACATCTGTCTACTTTAAAAGCTGCCACCAACCATTTGGTTGAGTGATGTCTTTGAACTCCAAAATTGAAGTCAAAGTGGGTGTTCTATTATCGGCAAAGAAGAAAACCTACAATCTGATTTTAAATATACGATTTTACTTTTAACTTTAGTGAAAGATATCATCTTTTGCGTGTTACACTTGATCTTGTTAAAATTTTTACATAAACTTACGTGATAAGAAATAAATGCTTCACAACTCTTCTGCTGTATTGTGGTAACATTGACTTCCATTTAAATATGATTTGCCTGTGTTTGAAAATTTCAGGTGCATGAGCTGTTGCGGTTATATAATGAGGCAGGGGTTTCTTCAGAGCGCCTCCTATTCAAAATTCCCGCGACCTGGCAAGTATGATAATGATTCATTGATAGAATTCTAATATTTAAGATGACCTCCCATCATCCTCTCTCGACAAACTAATGCTTGGTTAAATCTCCCCTGTATTTCAGGGAATTGAAGCTTCGAGGTTGCTTGAAGCTGAAGGAATACAAACGCATTTGACTTTTGTTTATAGGTATGTAATAACTTAGCGTTATCTTCAAATCCCAAGACACGGCTCATTTTGCTTTCAATTTTTCTATAATATTTATTTAGCCTGAAACATACTAGAGCTTTGTCTCTGTCACACATGTTGACAAGACGTGCTGTTTTCTTGATATTATTGAATTACATGATTATGAAGCTTACAGTTGAAAAAGGACTCGAGCAAAATAAAAGACCCATCATATTACCAAGACATTATTCTATACTTACTAAAATGAGTGCTGCATTGATGTCTTGAATCCTGTGATCAAACAAGCACACAAAAATCAGGAAAGATGGAATCGTCCTCTCATCCGAGATTCCAGAGGAAAAGCTCTTGTCCTTTCGTAGTTCTTCCCTTTCCATTTTTCTTTCATAGTCACTATTACTTGACTGTCTATCAGACTTGCTTATCTGAAATGTTCCCAGATGTTGTCATAAGACTTGTACTCTTTCCGTGTTTCTCCATCACATCTACCCTTCTCTTCTATTAGTTTTCTTTTCTTTCTTAGATACAAATCAATGAATATGCGATGTTAGTGCTCCATTAAGGTTGATATTGTAGCTTTTCCTTTTTAAAGCTTTTTGAATTTAACTGGGTGTTGTTCGCATTCTCAAAATGCTCAACATTTGCTATTGATACTGTTGGGAGCTTGACCGAGCCTGCCCCGTTCTCGAGCTTTCTCGCATGATATGTGCCTTCGTTAGTTGTTTGGCATCAATAGGTGTCATTGGACAAGGGAGAAGTGCATTGTTACCTCCATTTGTGACTAGAGATGAGACTTCTTGCTACAATTTGTTTCAATAGCAGAATAAAGTTTTCTCATTATGATGTTGTGTTTATCTCTCTCTCTCTCTCTACTCTTTAATTTTTTCTCAACACTGGATTTTTCTCTTGCCAATAAATAAAAATGTAAAAATCCATTGCCACCTCTGCTTTATATGCTCTTTTCTTCGTCCTAACCTTTTCAAAAAACACACATATACAAACTAAATTCCTCAAGTCTTTTTTTAAGCCACTGGAATTTGATTTAGTCGGAGTCTTGCACAAAAGCATTTATGCAGGATAGTTTGAGTTATTATTCAATCTTTTGCTACGTTATATTAAAATTTTATCATAATATACTATGGTTATCTAACTTCTAGTATGGTTCAAACGGAATTGCGGTGTGTTTTTTCTAGGGTAGATATTGAAGCTCTAATATTTTGACCGGAAAAATGGACATTCTCAAACCATTTAGACTGTATTATTTTTTACTCCAGATTTCAATCGTTCCCTCAACTCATCAAATAGGTCAACATAAAGGACAAAAAGAGTCACAAGACATCAAATTTAATTAAGTCGAGGGATTTAATTGTAGAATGAAATAAGTTTTGGCTCAAAATAAACATATCTTATATAATTTGGTGATTCTTTAAGTCATTTGCGTATTTTGAATATTTATTAGGTGCTCTATTTTAATTTATGTTCTAAAACACTCTATTCAGAATGAATGATAACACTATCTTTCAAATGTATTGAGTGATCAGAGAACTTTAAATCATAATAATACCACAAAAAAATTAACGTTAATTATGTATTGTTTTGTATTGGGTATAAAAATATTAATAAATTTTTTTTGAAGTTGTCTTCATATACTATAAATAAATCACGATTTTAAATCTGTAAGACCTCTTCTGAAGTGAGAAAGTTTAAACAATGAAGGAATTTTTAAAAAACGTGGTCTAAAATTAGTACATAGTTCTACCAATGAACATTGTAATAGGGAGTAATATTACTTCTAATTGTACGCTCGTCTGATAATTTGTAGTGTGCTGTTAGGTGTATATAAAAAAGAGTATTGCTTAGGAATTAAGTTCAACTTAATGGATGGATGATGATGTTATTCGGTTGAATGATCAAATGTTGTGGAACCAAATCTTGTTTTTTGATTTGTTTTAATCCGTCTGTTCTAACTGTTCGACATTATTCATCTTCTTGATCATTCAGCTTCCCTCAAGCAGCGGCTGCAGCTCAGGCGGGTGCATCAGTCATCCAGATTTTTGTGGGCAGAATTAGGGTAATTTTCTGCTTTAAAATCTGACTGTTGTTTCAACTATTTGATATAAATACTTTTGAATGGTGATTTAGGATTGGGCTCGCAATCATTCTGCTGATCCCGAGATTGAAGCTGCTCGTAAAGGAGGACAAGATCCTGGATTAGCTCTGGTGATTATTTTATTTTTTCATACTGTTAACAAATTTGCCGTGTTGGTATATTCGTTGAAGCCCCATACTGGAATATTAATCATGGGAAAAATAACCTATTTGAAAGAACCTCACAGCTTTATTCATTTATTTTTTTCCCTTAATATCTGCCAGTGGGTTGTCTTTGTAGATTTATGCTGTCGCCATATAAATTTATCACCAACTCAGGCTTTACTCGTGAGCCATTTATTCATAAATCTAATGGAAACTTCCTAAATAAATTTAGCTCCTGGTTTTTCCACAGTGCTTGCATCTTGCCATAAAATTACGTTGGGGACCTTCCGAGATGATGCTGGCAGGGTGTTCTGTTTTTCTGATTAGTGGTTGATTTTGCTGGTTACGCTATTATCCATGCTTTTTATTTGAGAAACATGCATTTTGATGCTAATAAATTTTAAAGTTGTGGGACAAATTGTATTTTGTTCCAACAAAAAGGCCGAAGGAGGTTATGATGGATCAACCAGTCATGAGTTTAAGAGAGATCAGATGGCCCAGATTAGCATTCAGCATTGGTAGGTTTTGGAGTGGTGTTAAATTAGTACCCTTAGAAGATTTTTTTCATCCAGGTTATTTCTTGAAGCTTCATTTTTGTTGCATTAATCGAACATGCTTATGTTGATCGCATTTACTGTATTATTGGTTCTACTTGAGAACTTATAAAGAAACTTCGTTGCAACTTGACGTTTGATGCAAGAAAATAATCTGTTTCACATTTTACTACAAGCCTAGGAAGAAGATATTTATTTGGGTGTTTTAAGAAATGTTTTCCACTAGCCAGGGGTAATTGTGAATGGAAGCAATGTTAATCAATTATGGTTATAAATCTCTGACTGTTTTTGAATGCTCTATCCATAAATTTGATATAAGAAGGCATGAGGAATTTTTGCAGAGGACATGGATTTTAACGGTTCTTTTAACATGCTTAAAGCAACTAAACCATTTGAGCTTCATAAAATGTGTAGATTTTTCTTGGAGCTGCTTAACATTTAGCTGCTTTTCAGCTTCTTTAAGTATTATTTACAAACTTGACATTTTTATCGTCATAATCAACATTAGCATAATCTTTTAGCTAATTCATTTTGTTTATGTATTTCTTGTGATGTAATAGACCACAAACTTGTTATTAAATTTTCATGATTTTACAGGTAATCAAAACATACAACTATATCCACAAATACGGATACAAGTCGAAGCTGATGGCTGCAGCAATTCGCAATAAGCAGGACTTATTTGGCATTCTTGGGTGCGTTATGCAAACTGAATTTTATTAATCTTCAATTTAGCCTGACTTCACAATTGGTAATATGATCACATCTTACTACTTGTTCCAGGGTTGATTATATCATTGCACCACTGAAGATATTACAATCCCTAAAAGAATCTGTCACATTTCCTGATGAGAAGTACTCCTACATAAGGAGGCTAAGTCCAAGCTCTGCGAAAGAGTATGATTTCACCGACAAAGAGGTAATTTTTTTGTTTTATCTGGTGCTTTAGAAGATTTTTTAAAATTTTTTTCAATTGAATAATTAATGAGTATTATTAGTATCTTAAACATTCTCTTATTTTAACAAGTAGAATGTCAACCTCTTCTTGGTGGATTTATATTTTTAGGGTCTATTTGGGGCAGCTTCAGCTGTTTCAAGAAGCAGCTGTGAAGCTGTTGCCAGAAGAAGTTGCTGTGAGAAAGTTGATATTGGTGACAGTATGCCTGTTTGGATAGTTTAGTTGTGAATCTCCTATTTTGTGGCTCTTTTTGAAATAAATATTGTAATGCCTTTATGTACACGTACTAGTTGTAATTTCATTGTTTCAAAAATAATTCCAACAAATCATTGAAATAAATTTAAGAATATTACAGAAAGTTAAAAATTTAATATATTACATTAAAATTTATGTATCACTTAGCACTAAATAACATGTAAATTAAAATTATAATAATGAGTAATGTTATTATAATACTACTCTTCATGTTCATGCAATCAAGTATTCTGAAGAATTTTCTTTTCAGAACTACTTTTCACATATAGTCATTATTTGAAGTATACTCCTTGTAGTCGTCAGCTCATCTAAAGAAGCCATAATCATCAAATAATATATTTTTGGGATACCTATAAAATTTACCCAAAAAAA
>NW_018217822.1:0-7330 GCF_001263595.1 Phalaenopsis equestris | reverse complement strand
GAACCAATTGCAACACATGAAAACCTTCAATAGGTTCAACAAAGTCAAATCAAGGCCAATAGGCCAACCGAAAACTAACAAATTTAACAAATCGAAAGCCAACAAAAAAAAAACAACATGTTCAACAAAGTCAAACAAAAGGCAACAAGTCCAGCAAAAACCAATAGATTAAAAAAATCAAGAACTCACAATAGCCATCAACACTAGAAAACCTTTAATAGGTTCAACAGAACTAAACCAAGGCTAGCAGGCTAAGAAACAACCAAAATCTTCAATAAATCAAGAGTCAACATAGAAGGCCTATCAACCTATTCAACAAAGCCAAATTAATCCCAACAAGCCAAGCAATAACCAACATATTTAACAAACCAATAACTATTACAACAAAACTTTCAACAGGTTAAAAAATTCCAAAGCAAGGCCAGCAGGCCAAGTGATAACCAATGAGTTTAACAAACCGATATCAAATAAAGTCAAAGGCAAACAAGCATAAATAATATAGTAAATGTGCAATAATTACATTCTTCTATACTTCCAAAAATTGAAGCAAGCATGTATTTCAAACAAAGAGAAATGCTCTAAAGATAATTTGTCATAACAATCACTAATGCCTGAATGCTTCATGAAAAAAATTGTAGAATAACATAATAACAACATCAAACGCCAACCTCCATTAAATAAGTAAGGACACATATTATAATTGTAAGCTTACAACAACGAACAATAAATCAATAGTATTTAAACCAAATAAAAACAATAATAATGGATTAACCAAAAAAGCACTAGTAATAACATAGTTAAGGCTTGAATAACTAATGATAGTGAAGTTAAGAATTTCTAATATTTCTATAACAATGATAATTAAAATTTGTTAATATTAAACATTATTTAAATGAAAGCTTGAAACTTGTCATGAATAAAACAACAAAGATATATCTAAATATAAAGACTCAAATTTAAGGTCAAGTACATTAGTTATAATCTAGAGGGCTATATAATGTGATTTTGCATGCCAACTTTAAATCTATTGACATTTATTTAAAGGGTTGCTTAATTTTATTATGCCGACTAATTTTAGGAATATTAAATTCTTATAAAGGTTATCTAATTTTACCAAGCCATACCAAATTTAGATGTTTTAGATCATCATAGCCTCTCTAACCATATAGACTCATGGTCTTCACTATTTTATATGGTTGCACAAGATTGTGTCATACTAGATATATAAATATTGTCCAATTCAAATTTGTTGATGTACCTATAAGTCTACACTATCAAAATAGATAACTGAAAGCATATAACAAAACAAACAATACAATTATAATGAAGATAGTATAAAAAAAGTACAGATAATGTCCAAGTCAATAAATTTAACAAATATGAAAGTTTTAAAGTATCAAAAGACTGCACAGGATTAACTTCAAATGTTTAGTAGTGACACACTAAGTTTCTCTTCTTCTAACATCTCTTACTAAAAATAATATTAAATGAATTAAATTTTGTTATTTAGTAATAAAAAGAAATAAAATTACATAGAAAAAACTATATTGAATGAAATGATCATCAAAGGTGTTTTCACATTCTCTTGAGTAGAGCTAATCCAACACATTACGAAAACCAATGCATTATAGTTTTAGCTGATAAACTGCTTCTATAGTCATTTAACATTCTATACCAACACTAAAAATAGATTTTAATAAAATTATAGTTATAGGTATTGCTAAAGTATTTTGTGACTTAATAAAAATATAAAGATACTTATGTGTATTCATCCTCCACTAGTCAAGTACATCAAAAGTTTTAGCTCTACGTATAAATATTATCTTCTGAAGATATATTTATAAACCAGGCTTGGATGGTTTCACATAGCCATAAGTTATAATATAATATTTAAATATAAGTATACAATGAAACTGAGTTTGGAAATTCATGAAAGCAACTGTAGAGGAAGATCCCTTCTGTGAAACATTAATTGTCGAGCTAGGAGAAATGTTGTCAATAACACAATCAACAAATATTTATCATAATATATCTTGAGAAAATTTAAGATTACGACCAACCTCTCTAGTCAAAATATTTTTTAAAATGTGAAACTAATAAATTTTAATTTTAATTTAGGGTTTAAATTTGTTATAATAGATATTAGAAGATTATATTTCTCCCAATATTTATCAAATTTTAGTTGCATACTCAGAGGCAATTTCTTATAAATGCATCTCCTAAAATTGACTCCTCAATGAAAACCTTCTTCACATGCATAACAATAAACAAAAATATGTTTGCTCAAAGATAATGAACCTCCAAAACAATCTTAATAATATTGTTAAAAAGTGAGAAAATTTCTAAAATTTTCATATTTTAACCAATCTAAATCTACATGCAACTACTTGTATTTATTCTCTAACTACATAGCGATGGATAAATTTACAATAAATAAAAACACTCTCCACCATGCTGAAAGTAGAGTTCCACATTATTGAAACACCAATCAATAAGAATGTTATTGTTAGAATTTCTTAACACTTGTACAAACTTATGTAACTTTGCTGGTGATTTTTTATATATGTCATTGACTCTATACTACTTTGAGCGATATCATGAACATCTTTTAGCTAATCGTGGACCATTCTATTGACAATATGCACATAACATCTCCCTTGAAAAAAAATACCATGAAAATGCAACGTTTCTTATGGTTAAAATTTGGCTTTTAATGAACTAGTAATTACATCATTATTCTTGCATTATCTAAAGTAATTAAGGAAAAATTATCTTGAAGCTTCTACTCTAACAAACAATCATGAATAATATCACATATGTAAGTGTCAATATGCAGATATTAACTCGATAAAGTTAATAATTACTTTCTTCAGCTTTTGTATTGAATTAATGTGATGATAAGTGAGACCCATATCTTATGATTTTACTTGAGGTTTAACAATTTACATTTAGTAGCACCCTATGAACATCATGAAGGTAACATTTGAGCTTCTCTTTTTCAAACTCATACACTTTCATGTAAACATTTTTTACAATGTTCTTGAAATACTATCAAAATTAGGGTTTAATATGTTGATCTTACAATGTTCAACTATCATGAATGAAAAATCATGATAACTATTATTTTATTATTTTAGCAATTATCTGTCCAATGAGCTATGATCATAATTTTTTAGATATAAAAGATAAGAATCCTCAATTTTGTCTCGGCATCGAAAGAGAAGATATTAAACTTCCTTTGTCTTTTATTTAATATATCAATTAGTTGTGATTTCTAGAATTTATCTTACCACATTTCTTAATATGCCTAAGAAAATGTGTTTATTTTTAAGTTAGTGAATGCATTGGGCAAATGGAACTACGATATCCTTGGAGTTGAATTTCATATTATTATAGTACTATCGAATAGTCATTTTTTTTGTTTTTTATCCTTCCAACATTTCTTAGGCTGAATGTCAATATTAATACAACAATTTCAATAGATTGAGAAATATTATAACTGTCATTCATATTTTATAACGTAATTAGCCATGCTGCACTAGTTGATGTAGATTAAGATTATACACATGTTGAAATTTAAAATAACTAAAATATATATATATCATATAAAATGTCATTAATCGTTATGCATCCGCCTAAGCTTCACATTAGATGTAAATAAAATTATTTCATTTTTTGGATAAATTAATAAAAAAGAGTCAAATTTTGAGTCACTCAAATCCAAACCAATACAAAAAATAGACCACTCATCACCCAAAAATAATTAAAATTTTCAAATGATCAAACATAGATATTGTCACTTATCATAAACATTTATAATTAAATAAAACCCACCAAAGTTTGAAATTTTTTCCAAGAGAATTTTTAAAGCAGATAAAGAAACTGATTTACGGTTTAATAAGTGCATAAATGGCACGATGCTAAATATGGCTACTAGAAAATAGCTTAAACTACATAATAATAGAAAGACATAACAAAAGTTGAAGCAAAAATGTAAAAACCATACTATTAGTTAAATTATAAAAGTGAAAATTTATTAGTTTAAATTCACTCTCAAAGCTCATAATTGTAAACACTCAAATAAAATAGTTCCAAGATAAATTCATATATTTACAAATTACAATACTGAAATCGCTTTCTACTTAAACCATGTAAACTTGAAGCAAATCATTGTGATAAATATTAATGTTAAATTTGTTAACGTATAGCATACATATTGATCTAGCCCAATTAGCATCTTTAATTGTAGTTTATAACATCTTATTTTGGAAACCACATGGGAATCGAAAGTTTAAATTGGACAAATGCAGAAGAGAAGTTTAAAAAACAAAAGAAACGTATAATTTTCAACCAATCATATTCACAAATTATAACATGAGCCATTTGAGACGATGACTTGCAAAAAGAACAAAGAACTACAACTCTATTCGCTACTAAAATCATAACTAATTATAGGATCCTGCTTTCTATAAGGCACAATAGGAAAAATGCATTAAACTTAAATCGTATTATAGAGTGAAATAATGATGTTTCTCATAGCACCTTAAAATAATGACAATATAAATATCATCATAAACGTGTCTAAGAAAACTAACATAAACCAAAACTAGAGGAAAAAAAATAACAAAATTAATATCAAAACTCATAATATAAATATGCTCATTTCCATCTCAAAATCCTATATTTTTAAGGAATATACTTTTTGTTGTTTGAATGATAGCCTCACTACCAATGCAAGGTAAGCCTGCATACACTACATAGTAATCCATCCCATGCTTCTGCATTTATTTAGCCAAACTATAAATTTAAATATTATTAATTGCTAGTAAACAAACCCTACACTGATACTAAAGCAATCATATTCAAATCCCAGTTCCCAACAGAGGAAAATATATTCTACAAATAATACAAATGTGATACTAGAGAGAAATAAGAGAATGATTAATGGAGACAAGAAATATTAAGATTATAGAGTAGAGAAATCTCATAAATGAGAGTCACAACTCATGATTCACAAGCAAAAGAGATGAGCAATAGAGGAGAGAGATGAGAAGTGAAACCTCTTTTTTCACTCATGTAGCATAACAAAGTTAATGAGATGAAACAAAGACTCATCAGCTCACGGTGGCTAGCAGCTTGTCTGGCTAAAGTGCCTCACATCTTCTCTATCATCATATGTAATTCACCAACCGGTACCAAAACCTCGCAAGAAGCTACAATGATAATTGCTAGATTGCCTCCTTCTAACAACTGGTGAGGCATTGTTGCTACCAATGTCATAGCAACCTCATAATCTATATTATCTTACTAAGGATAATGAGCACCTTCCTTGACATAATTCTTTGTAAGCAACAAACTATCCTATTACACAAGGAAAGAGGAAATAATTCTATCAAAAATGCTACATTACATTCAGAATACATATCAACGCCAGATTTCACACCCAGGTCTCCTCTTCTTGTGGTTGTTCCACAAAAACATTTTTCAACAATCACAAATAGATTACCAAAGGAAACTGCTCTATCAAGTTGCTGATCCACACATGTCTGCACATAAGGAACACGACCATCTAAATACTATTCATTTGCCTTTGAAGTTCTAGTTAGATTATCGCATAGTGATAACGTAAAATCACACTCTTAACACCTGAACTGAGCTAGCAGAGCATCACATGGCTTGATCCCATTGATTAGCTCATCACATTGAATACATGCATCACCGAAGTGTTGTTCAAGTATACAATGTTAGGCCTCAAAGAAGGACCATATGAAGGTATCGTTATCGCAACGCCTTGAGAATTTTCTTTGATATCGCATGAGATAGGATTCGGGGCTAGGGCATTCCTTGTAGGGTGATCTGAAGGGGCTCTTCTCCCAACAACCCCTTGATTTTTTGTTGCATTTCTTTGATTTTTTGGATCTTTATCTTTCTGGTATTGACCTCATCTCCTCGTCGTTCGATGTATAACTGTCATCAACTCTCCCTCTATAATCCTTAACTTCTCAATTGAGATATCGTTCATCGAGAAAAAATCTAATGCAGAACAAATGGGAGAGGTATTTATGCAAAATAAAGATGACAATTATAGTCCACATCACATCCATGTGATGCTTTTATAGCCAACAAGAGTTAATACTTGAAAAAATTTAATAACTATTGATGTTATTGATAACCTTAAAAACTCATGTTATTTTTCTTTGACAACATAACAACATCCTCAATCTGTACTTCATACTCGTACAGTTATACATAAATCTTATTTTACATCATGTGATGGTTATTCCTTGGCAAAAAAGAAATTACAATTGACATATGATATAAAAATGCTACTTGGGCAAGGAAGCCTTGAATTTTATTTTTAATACTAAATTTATCCATTATGAAATATAACATATCTTTTAACTATGAATTACTCCTCATTGCATCTCACCCCCCTGACATATATATGCCCTTGCATTGAATAAGCTCAAATGCTTAAGAGAGTTGACCTCCCAATTCAAGTCTCCAAGACCTTTATATCTTAATTCATATAAGTAGCTAGTTTAAGTGACAACTCCCCACAGGTGAGCCAAGATACCCAAGTAAGAAACATTCATCACTCAGAAGTTTAAGCGACTACTTTATAAAGGCGAGCTTTGGCCCCGAAGAGAATAACAATTTGAACTCAGTTATAAGCTTAAGGGGCTATCTGGCAACGGATTTATCTCTGGATGTAAGCAAGATATGGGCTAAATTTTGCCATAAGGTCATTTTGGACAAAATGAAGCCGTTGATTTCGGCCGTAAATCCAGGATTTACTAAATCCCGTGATTCGACGGATTTACGGTGCAACGAAGGTAAAAGTGCAAGTGAGAACAATGTGATAGGTTAAATCTTACCAAGCACTTTCATTAGATTTACATGATTTATTAATGGTCTATTTGGGGCAACTACAACTTATACAACTTATCCAGATAAGCAACTTATCCTGGTAAGCTGCTGATCAGCGGCCGATCCATATAAGTTGACAGACAATTTGATTTGTGCATTTGAAAAACAGAAATTTGCACCAGTTTCTGGACGAATGATCATTCTACCCTTGACTGAATAAGCTATCCAGCTATTTTTGTATAAATAATCATTCTGCCTCTGATAAAGAACATGATTCACTTCCACCGTAAAGCACCAAACACTTCCACTGTAGTTTTTGAATGAGGATAAACATCTCAATACATATAGAAACAATACGTAAAAAAAGGCTAGTTCAACTGCAAGTGCAGCCCCCTCGAGCTAAAAAAAAATTTAGGTGCAATAACAAGAATGGGTCGCATGGCCAATCCAAGCCAACAAA
>NW_018217821.1:0-6570 GCF_001263595.1 Phalaenopsis equestris | reverse complement strand
TATATATATATATATATATATATAAATATAAAGAAAGGAGCACATGATAAGTACAGGAAAGCGGTAGAAGTTGTCTTGATAAACATAAACAGCTAAATAATAGGGCAAGCTCCCTCCCATGCCGGGGATAAAATTAGATTTGGAACATAGATAGCCAAAAAATTGTAGGAACCCTCATCACTTCAGTTAGCGCTAATGCAATGAATAATCAAACACATGCCAATTCTTGAACCTAAAGACCTTTTGGATGGGACAATGCCCTCAATCAACTTAGGGCGTACAACCAAATCAACTCATTATGTTAAACTATCTTAAATTTAGCACTTTTTTGGAGCAGGAGGGAGCATCAGAAGACGATATCTGCCACTTACCAAAGTTCAAATTTCGAAGAACTTTAGGTTTTGAAAAACTTGGCGAAATATCAAGATCTTCTGGAGGTGTAATGACTGATTGTGGAGATCCTCATCACGAGATTGCTCTTTCATATGAGAATGCAGTAAGTGCTTGTTCCTTTTCCATTAATGGAATACATATCAAAGTCTTAAAGCGTCAATTAAGCCATTAATTTGCAAATGCTCTGGAGTTCTGGGTTGATTTTCACATGATATTTTATATACTATAAAAATGGTTGTTTCTGTCATCTTTTTGTGGATGTGGAGTAAAGAGATTTGCTCTTGTCCAGAAATTTTGTATGTCAATTGGAATGGTAGTTAATGGTTTAAAAGGATTTCATCGTAAGTCTATGCTAAAAAACCAGATAAAAAGGCACTTAAAAAGGATTCATTACTTATATATACTACATATACTCCATGCTCAACATATAATCCCTTTTTTTGTGTTAACTATATGTAAATAAGAACTTTCTATGCTGTTTTGTTCGATATTGACAAATAACAATATTTTCCTCAAACATGCTTCATGAAATTTGAAGTATTGTATTTTGATTTTTGTATATCTGTTTTCATAAATATTTACTACGAAGTTTAAATAAATTTTTAATTATTCTTGCATTATATTACATATACTCCATGTTCAACATATAATCTTGTGCTATTTTGTTCGATAATGACAAAAAACAATATTTTCCTTAGACAATCTTCATGGAATTTGAAGTATTGTATTTTTATATTTGTCTATCTGTTTTCATAAATATGTACTACAAAGTTTAAATAAATTTTTAATTATTCTGGCATTATATATTAGTAATAAATGAGGTCAGAATCTTTAAATGACCCCCTTGGGATAAGAGAAAGCTAAAGGGACAGATTTGGGGTGGGGATCCGACTGTATGCGTGTTGACAAATTCATTCTTGTAGACACCCCATCCACACTTTTGAGTCCCAATACAACTCCTAACGGAAATAGGAGATTTTGGATGAATGACTTATGCTGTTTGTCTTCTTACATTAAGCCGTAGGCTATGTAGATTTAATTTCACAACCATGATATGGAACTAGCTACTACAGGGTACATGTGAGATAAATTATACTACGAGCGAGAATTAAGCAGCTATTAAACTTGTGAAATAAGATTAATATGGTAGTGCTATATTCAATTCATTCAAGTTTTTAATTTCATGTGTAAAGTAAAACTACACATCATGTGTAAAGCATAACTACACATTGATTTTGGCCCAATTTTCTTCACTTGGTGTTCACATAGATTTTGTTGGCCCGTTGAGTTTTTGGTTCCTCGTTTTATAAAAACATTTTCAGTTTAAATCTAAAATTTTTGCATTAAACTTTACCTGAATTCATCCAATAATTTCCTTTAGCTTCAAACCCATTTCAACACTTGTTGAGAGGAGAATGAATCAACAAATAAACCTTGAGGAATTTTCATGATAGCCACACCGAGTTGCTGTAATTTAGATGACTGTCTATAGAAATTCTCCAAGCATTGTCCAACTGCTGGACTTAGAAGTGTGCGACTGCCTGGAGCATTCTCAGGTCGGGTGAGTGCTTTGGGAGTAACTTAAACTTTTTTTTTACTTGATGAAAATTTTGATGCCCCACTAGTTTGATGTAGCCCAATCACTGATTCCTTATTGAAGGTGCCATTTATTGGTGAATATCATCCCCTTGTAGCGATCAATTCTCATTTGTACTTCTTAAGATACAGTTGTTTCTGTGAGGGACGCCATCCCATTTTTTGTGTAAGAAAATTTAGCATATTCATTGTTCCAGAGCATATTACATATTTGAGCGGTTGTAGCTAAAGGACGAGCGCCGGTCTTAAAAAAAGTCTTAAAAAATCTCCTGGCATCATCAATTTATTTGACTTAAAAGCATGTGTTGGCCAAGAACATGGTATTGTCAGATGAATGCCTTGGGAGCAAATTATAGTTATTTTTTTTAATCAAAATTTTGTATGCTCCATGCCCATCCATTAAATCCTCGTCGAAGGTCTCATATACTGGTGAATATCATCCCCTTATAAAGATTGACTTTTCTCTGCACTACATAATATTGTGAGGGGCTTTGAGTAGTCTTTTCATCCCATCTCTACCTTGTATGGGTAACGTGAGCATGCTCATTGTGTAAGAACACGCCACTAATCCAGTCCTCATTATCTTGTGTATGAGTTCTGATGATATCTTGAGTAGATTAACCAAAACCCATATGCTATTTTTTAGGTTCAACGTCGGATCATCTGTAGGTAAAGATGAAAATGTATCATCCATATTGAATATGGGATTAATGTTTGTATGATACTTTGGTACAATGAATAAATAAGTTTGATCTTTGCATAATTTCTCTTCTTCAAAAGCTAAGAAAATAATATATCATCAAATTATCAACGTCATTTTGGAGGATATGCTAGTTGCAAGTAATTAATCAGAACTATTTAGTTTGACACCTTCATTAGATGTATAAAAACTATATAATAGTCAATTTTTATAAAAAATATTTAATAATACAAAAAAAATTGTAAAATTTATTTAAAATATGAATATTTGGAGATTATGTACTAACTTTGAGGAATCTTCAACTCATGTCAGACATGTGGGCCATCGCCATCATAATTTGGTTGTTATACATCTCTTGCTACTTTTTGTGATGTTGATAAGATGACCTAAATCATGAATCTCTTCTACTCGTGAATGGTCTTGTGAATTGGACTGTGAGTGAACTAATGCACCCACGATCATCTCCAACGTTGCATGATTAATAACCGTACAAGTTAATAATTGAACAAGTTGAATATTTTTTAAAGCATTGATATTAATTGTATCATGTTTGATATAGTCAAAATTATTTATTTATGTTCACAAGCAAGTTATTTATTGTTCAATATGAATTTATTGAAGCATTGATATTAAACTTGTTGATGCCTCATATTTTATTCATATAATTTTTTAAATATGGCTTATTTAATATTACTATTACCATATTGTATATTATTTTATCAGGCTTGGTTACTTTTTACCTCTTTTTTTATATTTCACATATCGTTTTACACTTTCATCATTTTCAATCTCTACACTCGACTCACCAAAGGTTGCAAGTGTTATAGGATTACACTGAGAATTATGGTACGACGTGTGCACATATTTCTCTCCAAACTTCCTTGCAATTGACATGTCAGTTAGCGTATCTTGTGAATGCTTCATCTTAGCCCTCGGAGCATTTTCTCTAATACCCCTATGTAAGAATCGAGATGCACTTGCATGAGAATTGGTAGTAAGTGTAGCTTCTTCTCATCAACTGGCCTATAGTAGATGCATTCTTTTAGAGCCTAATGCATCTTCTCCAACGCACCATCGGCTTGTCACAGATTATTGCCCTTGTGTCTTCATTTCATCCCTGCTTTTTGGACATCAATATCATCTTCAAGGCTTTCACATTTCTTCCCATCCTCAATTCTCTTCAATGCTATTGTTATCGTATTTAGTTGATGCTTGTTTAATTGGTGTTGAAATGTTAAATATTAATTTCAAATATGTTGAATTAGTTGTTCATTTAGACCGATAAAATCAGTTGTTAGCATGATTATCATTTAGAAATTCATTTAATACTCATTTGCTTATGTACTTGTCTGATTAATTTATGCAACTTAAGTGTAAGCCAAGTTCGATCATAATTTATTAGAAATAAGTATGAAGATATATCTGAAAGCTTGATTCAATCTCGTATTAATCTCGAATAATTTGTATATATGACCGATTCAAGTTTAATCCATAATATGCTTCGATTGACTTGACTTCATCATATAGCTTTAGCTGTGCATTATTGGTGCTTTGTTGACAAACACCATTATTATGTGGTGTCTTAACATAAAACTATATTACACGTGTCTTCATCTTTGACATATATTGCAAATCGTCCCATCATCAATTGGGAATTTACATAATAAATTTAACTTACAATGTTGTTTGCATTATATTGTTTTAAATATTTTTCTATGAAGCTTAGATAACTTGCATTAACTTAACGCCAATTTACCATTAAATTCCTCTTATTGTATGTTGGGAAAAATTTGTCTATCATTTCTAGCTCTTTGCTAGCAAGAAATGTTTGCTCTTTTCTTATTAAATTGATTTTTGGAAAAGATCATTCAATACACTCTTACATCTTGCTTGTTTTGATGGGACCTTAAATTTCGGGACTTCTGAAATATTATTAAATGTATACTGACTTAGATTTAGAGACTTGATTTTTATATAGAATACTAGCTTAATGGGAAAAAAAAGAAGCAAAAGCTAATCATTTTTATCTACTTAACCTTATTACCCTTGGTTTTCTCTTATTTGAATTGAATATATATGAATGAGACTATATTCCAGGATCTTTTATTTTTCTTTCCATATCATATTCAAATTATAATAAATATCTTATGCGTCGATGGGTCATAATGTTGATCCACTATTGATTCTTAATGTTCGGGTCATGTCTAAATCCTATTAACAGAACCGTCAATTGACACAGAAAGACCCAATTACTACTGCAGTTTTTCCTTCATTTTGCTTTCCCTCTTCGTCGGATACATGAATCACCTCTCCTCTCATTTCTGCTAGCCAATTTCCTCCAACAATCTCCAGAAATTTTTGCCTCCTTCAGGGATTTTCTATGCTGAACCCATGCTTCTAAGTCAAGTCAGGGTGGATGTAGGATTTGTTATCGAGCGTTCACTTCTTCTACAAAGTGTCAATCATAACAATTGTATGACGGCTTTTATCGCTTCCATTTCTCCTATTATTTTTCTTCTTCGTGCAGATGAAGTTAGTGGCTTTACCTTATGGAAAACAATCTAACCCTCGAACAAGAGAAAGTTCTGAGGATGAGGTATTTTTGTTGTAAGAATTTTTTTGTTTTTCAAATTGAAGCAAAAAAAATAACAGCTTTTATAATAATAGATTATTTAACATCATCAGTAAAATGGACCTTTTTGAAGACTAGAACTTGATTTGGGGATCATAATGTTGTCTCGCAAGGTATTACAGGCCTAATCGGAAAATGTTTAAAACCAGACGTAGAGGAGCCAGACCTACTGGACTGAAGATATTTACCCTAAATTTTCCTTGAACGGCTATGGCATCTATTCATGCTTTTATCCAGTTAAAGTTCTGGAAATACTTTAGCACTTTCTCTTCCCCAGTTTTTTTATTTTTCAAAAATTCATTTAGGGGAAGCTATAATTGATAATGAAGCTGTGATTTAGCAACTTGAGCTAAATGACTTATGCTACAAGAAGATTTGATTCTGCAAAACAAAATTTAACAAGGCTTGTTTGATGTAGGGATCTCTAGTTCGTGAAATTCCTTTCCTTCCTTTAATTGAGTTATCATTCCACACGAGCACTAAACTTTTCAATAAATCTGCTAAGATGGACTACAGACAGCCTAGGTGGAACTCTCCATTTAGTTAAAGTTAAACCAATCCTACTTTTGCAACAGAAATAAGTTATATTTCTTGCATTTCCCTTCTGGTTTCTGTAATGTAAGATCGTGTATTTTGCTTACATTGCGTATTTTTTTTTCCTACAGCTCTTTAATTTTTTTTTTCCCTTTTTTTTCCATCCTGAGTAATGTAGGAGTGCTGCATCTGCCTGTCTGCATATGATGATGGGGCTGAACTGCGTCAACTTCCTTGTGGTCATCATTTCCATTGTTGTTGCATCGACAAATGGCTTCGCATAAATGCCACCTGTCCTCTCTGCAAATATAACATTATAAAGAGCAGCAACAGACCGAGGGAAGAAGTATAGAAGGCATACTATGCTGTCTCTTTTCCCACTTTTGCCCGGCTGCTGCTGCTGCTGGAATTATTGGCTCCTTTCATCCTTGCTCTTCTTTCTGTACGCATTTTTGTCATTAGGCATATGTTTTTGATTTCAGCCGTGGCTTTTTACTCTAGTTTCTGGTCTCTTATATTTGGGTTTCATTTCCATCTTTAAATCGCTGTTTCATTGGAATTATATGAAAGGAAATCGCTGAGTTAAAGATAAAAATCTTTCTCATCGAGATTTAAATGCCTTGGAGTCATGTTGATAATTTGTAGTTTCTGTCCTTTGGTTTGAGTAGAAGTTAAATGATGTTTAGAATGGTTGGTCAGCTTCATCTTTGGAAAG
>NW_018217820.1:0-6452 GCF_001263595.1 Phalaenopsis equestris | reverse complement strand
CCGATGAGGAGAGCTTCTTCATCACTTGGGAGAAGGAATCTGGCCATATTTCTCATCTCTGGTGACTATCCAGCAAGGAGAGCTTCTTCCTGACTTTAGAGAAGGAAGATTCCAACATTCTCAACGTCTCGCCCCTCTAACGAGGAGAGCTTCCTCATCTCTTTGGAGGAGTCAAAATCTAGCGACGTTTTTGCTCTCTCCTGTGAGGAGAGCTTCTTCTTACGAGAAGAAACACTTCGATCAACCATTATGAAGGTGAAATTTATTAATCCCTTGTGTTTTTCATTCTTAGAGCCCTCAAGGTCTGGATGTTAGAGAGATTAGGTTAGAAATCCCATAGAAATAGAAGCCTTCGTGTTTCCCCTACAAATCCATGAGAAAAATTGACCTTATTCATTTCTAGCACACAGTCTCAACGCCCGAGATCGTTGCCACCCCTCATTTGCACCGGTGATTTTGTCCCCACGACAGAGGGGAGCAATTTGTCTTTTGAGCATAGAGAACGAAAAGTCCTACGACTTTGACTCTATGCTGAAGATTTTTTTCATGTAGTTTCTTTATACTGGGCAAATAGAGGCGACCTCTCGTCGCTTTATGCAACACCTGTCTCATTCTATCGATTACCCTTAGGTTTTACCCATGAGTTCGCTAAGGGAAGCACGATTCATCATTCAATCTAATTAAATCTCATATTACATGGGTTTCACATTCTTGTTGTATGCACTGCATGGATTATTTTTAAAATTACATAAGAAAACATCTTTTTTTGAAGTCATTGATCGACCACGCTCTCTGGTTTGATCGATTATCTTTGGTCTATTGAATCAATTGAATCGATTGGCCGCTACTGACTCGATCACATCAATCGATCACCCTTCATCGACCGACCACACACCGGGTCGATTGACCGTCTTCAGTCCATTCCATCGATTGACAACTCACCAGGCCAATCACATCTTTTAACCATCCTTTGTTGATCGGTCGCACACCTCTGCCCAATCGACCACTTTTGCTCCATTTGATCTGTCAACCACCCACCGACCCAATCCCAATGATCAACCATTCTTCATTGATCAACCCCATAATCCAACTCAATTAACTATCTTCGGTCCATTAGATTGATCAGTCTCATCAATTGACTGCACACCAGGCCGATTGGCCGTCTTTGGTCCATTCGATCAATCGACCACCCCATCGGCTTGATCGCATCTATTGACCATCTATTGTTGATCGACCACACACCTCGGCCAGATCAATTGCTTTCGGTCCATTCAATTGGTCGGCTGTCACCGACTCAATCTCGATTTACCACCCTTTGGTGATCAGTTGCACATCCTGACCCGATATACCATTTATGGTCCATTTGATCAGTCGATCGCCCATCGACCTGATTGGACATTCTTTATTGATCAGTCATACACTCTAACTCATTCAACTATCTTCGGTCCACTCGATCTATTGGGTGTCATCGGCCCCATCGTATCGATCGACCACCCTTCATAGATTGGCCCGCATTGATTTGATCGACCTTCTTTGGTCAACATGATCAATCTACACTGCCCCCGACTCGATCGGTCTAGCATCCACAGTCTGTCGACACTTCGATCGATGTTGCCACCAGCCAGATTGATTAGTCAATCTTTTACATTTGGTATCTTGTATTCATTATTTGCTTCTTCAATTGCCTGCATTTGCAAACCCACACTTGCACACTATCGTGCACCCATTAGCATATTCCCTCATATACTCATGATGAGTATTTGTGCCTTCTAGAGATACATTACTCTATATATCGACTTCATGGAATCCTTATTTCACTTAGCACCATGTTACAGGTGGTTTTCACTTGCACTTTCCACTCTTATGTGTTTGTTTGCATAACATCTTACATTTATATGACTTGCTTTGCTAAAGTCTTTTCTCATTTGAATTAGTGTTCTCATACACTTAACTACTCTTACTCACACATCATGTGAATGGATGACTCACCACCAAACTAATCTGTTGTGTATTTCCTCCCACTCCTTTGAGTTGTTACCTTCACCGTACTCCCAGCCTTTCAGGTCCCTACCTCTACGACACACCCACTCTTTGGGTCACAGCTCTACGACACATCCACCCTCCAGGTCACAGTCTCTATGACACACCCAACCTCTAAGTTACTGTCTCCACAACACACTCATTCTCAGTTGTGTTGTATGTTTTGCATGCATCACTCGGCATTGAGCACTGTATGTTAGCTGCGAATTTTTGCAATTTTTTTGTCATTGTACATTTGTATGTGCATTTCTTCAGCTATCTTGACAATAAATCTTGCTTGTTAGTCATGACGAAGTAGCAAGTATTTCCCACGAGGATGCCTTGGTGGGACAATACTAGCTACCACGCTGTGATTAGCGCGTGCATGTTGTGCTAAGGTTCTAAGAGGTATAATAGGTGCCACTTAGGCCTTCTATTTCCTAGAAACTATTGTGAAAGTATAAAAATATATATTTTTATTACTTACACGCATAATATTTTCAAAATATATTTTTAAGTTACTTGCATAGTTAGTTAAGACCATACATGAGGTCAACTTTTCAAAAGATTTTCAAAACCCGCATCTAGTAACACCTCTTAGAATCTTTGGATCATCAGGATGAGGTCGGTGACGCCAACAATGTCAAAACAAATGTTAGCCTTTTGACATAACCATGCACTCACTTAAATGTTGTGTTAGGACATTACGTTAGATTGTGTGTTAGACTAAGGACTAAGATGCTTAGTAGTCTTTTTTGATGTCCTGGTTATAGATATGCATGATAATATATTTAGTCGATCTTCTTGCAGGGAGCAATGCCTAAAATATACACCACACATGTAACAGAGGGAGTGGGGGGAAGGGGGTGCACAATGTAATGATTTATATACTAACCCTTTCTTGCATGTGCTACTTAGTTTCTCCAGTCAGGCATGACTCATATGCATTGCATATTTTGTTAGCTTTTTTGCTAACATTGTCTTCATGCAGTCGAGTCTTTTTTTTCTTTTTTTACTTTCCATATGTTTTTTGTAGAGTCCTTAGAAGAGTCAGTATCAAAAATAATGTACGGGTACGAGTTCCGAGATGCCAAATGGGTAGAACCACGTGATTGGGACCATGAGCTGCTTGCTCGTGTCACATACTTTAATTCTAAATCTCATTTATGTATATAATTAAGCAAAGATGTGTACTTATCCAGTGACTGGCCCCCTTTTTTTGTTTCTGGGTTATGTTACCAACGAGCGACATCGACCGTTTATTTTTCATATTTGGGCTTATTTTACTATCTTTCTTGTATCCCTGTGTTGTTGAATTACTTTTCCGCCAATTTTTATTTTATGGATTGTCCGAGAATCATGCAGATGATTTAGGCTATCTATGGACCTAAAATTGTAAACTTTTTACAAAATCCTAACAAAATATTAAGACTAATTAAAATTTAAGATTAAAACATTATGTCTTTTATTTTCCTACATAACCTTCGGGATAATTTTAAAATGGGTAGCATTGCATGAACATATCATAAGTCATATTAATAGGGCCTCCACACTTAAGATTGTGGTAGATAACTGTATGATCTGCATGTCCTGAGGAGAAGCCTGTTTACTTCTCCAGCCCGACTAGCTCAACATAGATTTCTACTTAAACGGTTGTCTTGCGCTCTTACGTCTTTAGAAGGCTCCCCAACCTAGACGGAGTGTAAATCCTTTTATCGGGAGTGTTTCCAGCTTTGTAATTGAACCTCCCTTCCTCTTTCTTTCCAACGATATCCTCGTCACTTTCGGCTAGTATAAGTCCTATCTCTCAGAGCTCCACCTGATAGTTATATGATATAGTTTCTTTCCTTTGACCTTACTGCTACTGAGGTCCCCACAAACGACACAATTAATGAATTGCTAACAGGGGATGTCCGCAAGTGTTGAGTATACTACCTTCACAATTAGGTAGACTTAGGGTCATAGTGGCTCGAGATGATGGGTCCATGATGCTCTAACCTGACTACCTTTACCTGTTACAGATTACTCTTACCTTCCTTTGACTATCCCTGTTGAACCTTATCGTTGTTTTTTCTTTTGTGGGTATCATCTCGACGACATGATTATCGATGATCTGTCGCCCATTTGTGATACGATGATTTGTCCTCTACCCTTATGGTCTGAATATGCTTTAACATATTAAGATGATTCAGTTGTTTCGCAGGCTTCGTATACCTATAAATCCTTTACCCATGCGAGGATCTTAAGAGACTCACTCTCCCCTCATGACTTAGAGGGAGCTTTAAAAGTGTGAGAGCATTCCCCTGTGAAATAACTGTCCTTTGATAGCTCTGTGATGGTTGTCATTAGTAATGTAAGTAAAACTCTCATTTGGATAAAGAGTATTCTTGGGTAACTACCAAGATGTAATTAACCAAGTGTGATATGTCCTTCTTGGGAGCACTTTGGATACTAGAACATACAAACACACTTGAATATCTGGTTATGGGTAGTCTACACAGGTATTCTTTTACGGATATTAGTTCAAGGTGCCTCCTTGCGAGATTTTTGTGAGCTTTATTACACGTAGGACTCTCTATGCTCTCTTTCTCTTTGTTTATCTTGTTCGTTGTATGTCCCATCTTTTCATGTTCAATTTCTCTCTAGATTATTCTTATGATCCGGAAGAGAGACTTATTCGGAAAAATAAATTATACGATAAAAGACAAACTGATGACTCCTTCAAAAATAAAAAAAGAAAAAAGAAACAGAAATATTGTCATAAAAAAATACTAGAAATTTGATTTTTTTTTTCTTTTCTTCTTGTTCAAAAGATTGATATATATCTATATAAAGAAAGTTTCCCAGCCTAGCTTGAATGTGTCTCCCTCTCTTTCTAACTACCTCCAAGTTCAAACCTCTTGACATTCATATAAATTATAATTTTTTTGTTGGTGAAGGAAGCGGTAGTGGCGGCGATCAACAATGACGACAACAAAAATAGGTCTGATGTGTAATTGGATTGGAACAGCTCACTGTCGGGTTGGAGCTGGAGCGGGTATGAATGAGTCTTATGGGTTTGTGTCATGTTGATGGGCCATGCAGGTTGTCGGGTCGTCATTATGTGAAACAAGTCGGCTTGTCAGCAGGTCACCCAAGTTGCAGTGGCAGACTTGTCGAAGTGCGGGTCTTGTTGGGAAGAGGATTGATGACTCAAAGTGTGTCGCATGGACCCATTGTTCATGTCAGTGAAGCATTAAACGACGGTTGTGATCCCACCAATGATACGAGAGATGCAGAACCGAAGGGTGCTTACATCATTCTGTATTTGTATAGATCAATATCGGATGGTGGAGAATCCACACAGGTCACTATACGGTATCAGATCCGCGGATGACACGATCTAGTATGCAGATCATACAGTGGGATGACATGATTTGGTGTGCGAATTGAAGGGTTAATTTGTGCGGAAGGTGCGATCCATGACGTTGCATGTGGTTTCGCTTGTAAGGCCACGTAAGACTAGCCGGATCCACGTGAAAGTATAATCCGACCGCTGAATTGGGCCAGATCGGATAATTGAGGCCAGTTAAGTGAAGTAGACCTAGATTTTTGCTTTTTTAGCCTTTTTTTTTGTCCCTTTGAACTTATAAAAAAACCATAAGGACGAGGAAAAAATGAAGTCTCGTACTCTTTTTTTGTGCGAATAATGGAACTCTCATTTGTGATGTTGTCCCAACATTTTTTTTTGTGATCAACAGAGATCTCCTTTCGTGTTTCAAGATGTCGGATTTTAGGAAACCAATCATGCTGAAAATCGGTGGAAATGTCAAAACTGTGAAGAGATGATTTTGAATCTGAGGGAGGACAATATGATGTTATTCCTGAAGAAGTTCTATTTCTTAAATGATATGTTTGTGATGTTACTGATCCCAATTGGCTAAACATATTCTCCTTAGATACACTGTTATTTATGAGGTGCCTTGCAAGCCAACCTATGATTTCTGCCAATGCTTGAGTTGGTGAACATTTTGTAGGTGCTCGGAATTTGTATTGTACAATTTTTCTATCGGGTAGCGACAAGTATCATCAAGTTGTTTGTATTTTTCATAAAATATAGATAAAAATGCTCTAATAATTAAGTGATTTTAACTTCCCTGAAATTTTATGTTCTTATTATAAATATATCAAATTTAGTTATACTCTGTAAAAAATTATCCCAATAGGTTCAATTTGGCCTAAACTAGACTCGAAATATCGGCAAATCTGGGGACGTGGAATAGTCGTGTGTCAGATGCGTAAGTTAAAATTCCTCCTATATAAATAGAAGCCCTCACTCTTTCGTTAGGCCTAGGGTTTCTTTCAATCGCCGCCGTATAGAGAGATCTTCGAAAGCAGTTAAGATGGAGCAGACCTTCATCATGATCAAGCCTGATGGCGTCCAACGCGGCCTG
>NW_018217819.1:0-5620 GCF_001263595.1 Phalaenopsis equestris | reverse complement strand
ATTATTATTATTATTATTATTATTATTACTATTTATTTTATTTTTTTAATTTTAATTCCCTGCTGTCCATTTTTCTTGCATGGGCTTTGCAATGCTCAACTAGCGCTAGCCAGTTACCGTTTGGTTTGGACTTCAAAAAGCCATGGACTTTGTGTTGTTTGTCGTAGCCAAATTTCAAATGTTTGCCTTTAAATTTTATTTATGCATGGTTTAATTAACTAAAAATATATCCATTATTTTTTGTCTTAAGTTGTATGTCAGTCCTTTTTGCACACTCCTAATCTTGGTTCTATATCCCGGTCAGTTTATGTCTTGCCCTAATCGGTTTGTGTCTTGCTTTGATTGTTTTGTGGCTTGTCCTGATCAGTGCCATGATCTGATCAATTTATGCCTTGCCCCAAGTTTTTATTTGGGTTTGATAACATCCAACGTTGCGTCTGTACTGTTGTGGGTGTGTTACACTTAAATATTTACTTGTGGGTGTTACATTTAGGTCTTCTCAACTATTCATAGTAAACTTGGAGTTGTTGTTGAAATATGGTTGTTAAAACAAAAGAAAATGTACGTCTTAATTGAATTTCTGTGATAAGCACTAAAATCAGATTTAAAATATAATTAAATTTGAGCCCAAAAAATTCATTTTCAAGCAAAAGAAAAAATAAAAAAAATTCTATTTCAAGCCACCTTAATCACAACACAAGCCTGCTCGAAATTAAGTGTACATCAATCCGAGTTAGCCCAATATAGAAAGGATTGGGTCATGAACCAATTTTGAGCAAGCTTGAAATTGATTTGAGCCAATTATGAGCTTACCAAGGTTTGAAGTCGGCTCATTAACAACCCTAAAACCGAGTGAGAGGCACTTAGAATTCGCAATTTGCTTTGATGTGAGGCTATATCAATTGAGTTTTTATTTAGGTACATCTGCATGCATACCACCCAATTCTTTTGTGTTTACTTGGCACCTAAATTTTATTTGTAACATTTATAACAAACAAATCTTTCAGATCACATAAAAAATACCACCATTTTACCTTTGAAAATTGAAGTACACATTTTCAAGCAATGAGACAGCTTTAGTTGAAAAAAGGAGCACACTGAAATATATGTCAACATATGGTAGAACACTGAAATAAGGAGCATAGAAATCAAATTTTATAACCTAAAAAGAAAAAGTCACACAAACGTGAGTTAAGCATTATATCTTCAACATAATCTGCACCAAAAGTCAATAAAGCCAACATTAGTACAGTTTATAATCCAAATAATATTAGCACCATCAGAACAAATATAACGCTAACAGCAATAACATAAATGCTATAATCACAAAATCAAATAATAGCAATATCTTCATAAAAAATTTCTAGTCTTCAATAGTTTTCTTCACAATATCTTCAGATGCATTTCCTTCGTCACATTGCTCCAATATTACATCGCACGGTTCGTCTACCCATTGAAAAAATTTGCAATACTTGTTCGATCAATTTTTCAGACATCCATAAAGTTTTCTGTCAGCGTTAACGCATTTCTAAGTCGTGAAAATAATGCATGATATATTACAATCATAAAATATTTGTCAATGTTCCGGCCCCTTGAAATTTGTCGAATAACTTAGAGCTCATTTTCTATAACATAATCCTGTAAATTAATGAAGAGCACATAAATAATGAGAGAATAAATAAATAGGTCCGAAAAAATAGTTATGAGCCAACACAAAAAACAAAATTGAAAAGCTACAAATGAATCTCATCACATATAATTTTGATTCATAAGCTAATAGCTCACTTTTCAGTAATTTACATGCTTACCACACAATTCTTTCATATTTACATATCTAATACTCAAACTTTAATATTAACATTCCTAACACCTAGCCAATAAGGCAGGATGCTCATGCCAAAGCTGTCTTCAGTTCATTCTAGAATAGCTCACTAAAAATTTCAAACTTCATATAACAAAGTCTAATTATATTGATTGCACCTAGCATCTACATAAAAAATGTTTACAGACTTCTGAGAATTGAACATAGGTGCATCTACATGCATACCACACAATTCTTATATACTTACATATCTAACACCAAAACTTTAATATTAACATTCATATCACTCAAAAGTACCCCTTTTTCTAACTTTTTTTAAAGTCAAATGAATCATTTTATGCAAAAGTTTATAGCACTAAGGTGCTACTAATGTAAATATCAAACTTTAGGTGTCCGATAAGTAAATCCATAAGAATTGTTTGGCACGTATGTAAATTTCTTCTCCTGAAAATATAAGTCAAACATACAGATATGTATGAAGAAGTTGAAAGGCAAGCATGTAGAAGATTGAATCCAAAGTAAGCTGAAAAACTCAAAGAGTTCTACACGCTATACAGCCATCTTGAGGTTATTGGTAGGAAAAATGAAAGTTGAAAATAACTGAAAAAGAAAATAATCATTTAATCAAAAGTTTCATAGTATTGAGCTGAGATAAACAGGCATGTCTATTTATAAAAATTAGGGGCATTTACATACACACCACTTAATTCTTATGAATTTAAATATCTTGGTTTTCCTTTGTTGCTCATTTTGCTCTCTTTGATGCCACTAAAACGAGTGTTTTGGGCTGCCATACTTCAATAAATAGGTATTAGAGCTTATGTAGACAAAGGAGAAAACATGTTTGAGAAGTTTGGCAGACATGATGATTATGATAATAATTAAAAAAAAAAATGAGAGCATTTTCATTATTGAAGGATATGAAAGGTAAGAGTTTCCTAAATGCACAAATGTAACTTAAAATGAGTCAAAAAGCTCTCGATTCTATAATACTCAGATTGAGAGATTAAAATTTGGCAATGTAGAGCATCTCTTGATGAAAATGAAAAAAGTATATGCATTCGAACCCTTGGATGCCCTTCTTTAACATACTCAAAAATTAGAAGTAAAGAAATATTCATAATAAAAAATATAAGGTGTCTTAATACTCGCTTGTACAATTAATCATATATCAGTTACAATACATCAACCACTATCTTAAGCATCGGTGATTAGTTATCGTAACTTGATCATCTCATTAGCACATTCTCCATCGACTACACAAGGACTTAAAATATCATCATTATCCACCATCGTTTGCCCCATGCGATATTCATATGCTTCTAGAGGCACCAATTCGCTCTCATCTACACTTACTAAATCAACAACAAAATGTGAATGATGACATCATATGTAATTATAGAGTGTCATTGTTGTAGCGACAATTTTAACTTGTTTATCGAAAGAATATGTTGGCATATCTCGTAGAATAATCTTTTTTTTTTCAAACACTAAAAGACCTCTCAAGGACACCTCGTAATTACATATTTAAATAATTACATACTAAAAGACCTCTCAATAAAATCTTGTAGAATAATCATTTTTTAAAACATTTATTTTCTTCCTCGTACAATTTGACTCTCCCCTTTTAAAGTTTCGGATGCGATATTTTGTATTCGAAAATGACTTAAGAAAGCCTCATTATAATGGATATCTGACATTCACTAAATAATATTTCTTGATAGAGTTGACAGTCATTAGTTTGATAAAAATTAATAAATGCTTGCTACAATGTCAACCAACTTTGAGGCGACAACAGAAATTTATGCACACAGGATCGGTTGCAAATTTGAAGATTCGACTATCGTGAGCACTAACCTCCCAACCAGCTATGACGAAGGTAAAACAAGTTAGAGTAGCATGTTGCAATTATATTTTGTGTAGGCGAACCACATCGCCCAATGTACGCAATCTTATCAGCATTTAATACACATGCGTTAACATGTGTCCCGACAATAGCACCAACACAGTCCCGAATCACATCTAATTTAGTTTATATTTCAAATTTTCTATATATTTATAGAAAATAAGAATGATTGCAAGATATCTTGAAGTATGACATATATCGATGATCGCATGATATTTCTCTAGGAATATTTTAAAAAGTTCGATCTTCATGTCTAATAATTTCAGAAGACATGCGTACCATTCAAGCCAATTGAAAAATATCTACTGATAATTTCATACGAGTGTTGAAATCTCTTACAGGCTGCCCTTACAGACTAATTATGTGACAAAATATACAGTATTATAGCTAATACCTCCCGTGAAGTCATTCTAGAACAGCCACTAAGACCATAATTAGTGTACAATTCACTCAAAAGATCGGTAAAGATTTATTTTACTCATGTGAAACATATTATGAAATCTCATTGGATGACCCCCAAGCAATTCATTTATCCATTTATCCCCCGTAAAGGTCAAGGTCATACATGGAGTACGAGAGATGTATGAATCGTAATATTCATTCAGCACACACAGAACCAGTATAATGAGTTTTTTGCAATGCTCTCTGTGCTCCCTATCTATAGGATTCATTGTTGTAAAAACTTAGAAATGATACTGTATCACATGATATCACAAGTGTAAACATCAAAATATCAATATCATTTGAGATTATAATGGCACAAATACCAACATTGCAATGTAATATATCAACAACACATCATCACAACACAATATATGACAAGAACAAACATCAGAGCACAATCTATCACAAGTAAAAGCATCACAACACAAAACAACACAAGTAGAATAAGTTTTCATTGTGTCAAATAGGATGACGCATTACAAATGCTAAGAAAAAAAGTAATTGTTCTACCATAAAATAACAAAAGATAAACATCAAAATAATGAGTTTTGTCAAAACATTAACATTAAAAGTAGTTGTTCTACAAATTCAAAAGATCATAAGTGAACTCCACTAAAAAAGCATAGAACTAATATGAATCAATTATCACAATTCTCGTAAAAAAAGCGCCCAGGTAGCTTCATGTTGCATATCTGCATAAAGTTTTGCAGTTTGTTCTAAAATCTTTATCACATCAAGAATAGATAAAGAAGGTTTTGCGGTATTGGTCTCAAAAGCTAAATTTGTGCATGTTATAACTAATTCTGATATTTGACTCCTTAGATAGGCGGAGCTAATTTTTATTGCGACATGCCCTTCCTTTTAAAGAAAGTAGACTCCTAGCATGATTTGATTTGCTGCGTTCATTTATGTCATATGATGATCTTTAAGTGGGTTATGTTCTTGTGAATCTTGAGAAGTGCAGGCATGTCCATCAGTCGCAACAATGCCACTAAACAGGAGATCAAGTTTCTCCTCTAGCTCGAGTTCGATTCTACCAAACATAAATTTTTTAGCATTTAACATAATTTGTTATTCATACAATCAAAAGAAAAAACATCACGTCTACTAATTTTACGTATAACTAAAATAGAATTACAAGTGATTTAAAATTCATTTCACCTCTAACTTCTCCTTCCACTAATCTGTTGATGCATCTATGGTGTTATTAATTGAATCTCATCAAGTCAGTAGATCCTCTATTTAGCTCTTTCCAATTTTCTAATCTTTTTTTAACTAATTACGTTTGTTCTTTAATTGAGTTCTGTCATACAATCCTCCAGTTCTTTCTTAAAAAAATTTTTGTAATGTTCTGTCAACTTTATTCATTGAAATGAGTTGTTGATCTATTTCCTAATTTCATCTCTTCCAAGCAAATGTCACAAAAAATCATTTTTATTTCTTTCTCC